>NW_010313374.1:0-12600 GCF_000700745.2 Antrostomus carolinensis
ATCTTTAAGGTCCCTTCCAACCAAAACCATGCTATGATTCTATCAATAAGATTTACTTTGATGAGCGTATTTCCAGATCTGGAACTAGAATTAGAGACATTCAAGTCTTTCCACTCTAACAGCATCACCAAATCCAGGGTACGGGGCAGCTGGCAATTTACTAGGAGACGATCAAGTACTCACCTCTTTAGATCTTTATCCTGTGTTCCAGGCAAGATGAGAGACTTGCTTCTAAACCAAATTAAACTCTAGGTTGACGATTACTACTAACTGAGAGTATGCAAAGTGATTTTCTCTGATTCATCTGTACTGTTCAGAGGTTTCTCTAACATAATTCTTCAAATCTCCACCTTCAACATTTACTTGCCATCTGAGGTCCACTTTTCCTGTGACCTCCACTGGGAACATTTAATTGAGTTTTTCACCCATAACCCTATTTTCAAGGCTAGGCAAATAATAAATAGCATTAGGGGTAATTTATCTTCTACTTTCTTCTCTTATTCTACCTGCTATTCAAATTCAAATTGAAGGGAACATTGGCTCTAGGCTCTTCTGAAACTCTTACTCTGCCTCAAGGGAATAACATTCCACCAATCTACAATATATAACATCTTCCCACTGATAGAGCCATTGAATAACCAAAAACCTAATAAGACATTCCACTTGGGCCTGTACACAGTCCTCTTAAGTAGGAGCTCAAGAAGAAAATTCTGTTCAGATCTCTCCTTTCTCCCAGAAAGGCAAATGGGCAGAGGGGAAAGAGGGGAAGGATCACTTGGGCTGTCCATGCAATTCTCTACTTGCTTGCTTTTAAAAGCCTGCATCGTCAAGCCAAAACCTTAACAGACAAGACATGATTAGCAAACGCTTTATGCTCTTAAAGGAGAGTAATTATAGGCATGTGAAAAAAGGAAGAGATCCCCGAGGTACTCTTCCTTGCATGCCTCCCGAGAGGCAGCAGGGCCATTAAAAATTCCATGATGAAGAGGAAAAACAGCCTGGGAACAGCCAGGAGGCAATACAGCAAATTAATACACCAGCCATCCCTTGGGAGGACTGCAAGAAAGCAGGAAACTCTCTCTTCGCTTCACAAAATAAAATTATACCACTAATGATAACAGTCACCACACACACAAAACTGCTTCTAATGACGGGTGTGAAATTCCCAGTGCTGTTCATACACTTTGAGTGAAATCTCATCACAGACATAAAGCAAGAAAGGTAATCTTGGTAGCGTACAATTTATACAGCCTTTCAAATACAACTTCCCAAGGAACCATCCACATAGAACCTCCTTCTTGACACTGAAAAGCCTTTCTTGAACATTCCCAACTGTGCTCAGTATTCTGGCCTTCAGCTTTGCCTAAAGGAAGCACCAGGTTACCAGTGTTCCAGATGAACTGCAACAAAATCCATCACTGAGATGAAGAAAACATTTCCACTAGAGAGGAAAGAACCCACCTGGTAACTCTACTCCATTGGATGCACTTGTGACAGTAGAAGCTAAACAGAGAGGTAATTTTGCATGGCATGGTGGGCATCAGGTTGAAGAAACTGGATGTCTACAACATCAAGACAGTTTCTTCTCTAATACATTTCATATCAATCTCAGGGAATCAGTTCCCCACACGCACACACAAACAACAAATTCTGACAAATTTCTGAGTAGAGTTTCTCAAAGATAAGGTGCAAGCTGTTAGGAGCTTACTAAAGCACAAAATACTGGCATTGACTCCATCCATGGCAAGAGAGGAAGATCTTAACTGGGGCAATGGCTGAACAGTGCTTACAGAGATCACCTGAACCTCCTGTAAGAAAATGGACTACTAATAGGCTTAGCTCTTGAAGAACCAGAAGAACAACTATTGTCAAGAAAACATTTCTGTGAAGGAAAAATTTTCCTCTGTGCCCTTGGCAGCATCTTTACATACAGCAGCACTTTGCACTGAAGAACTCAATCCTTGCCACAAAACACATTCAATTCTTTCCATATTTCTTTCTCCTATACAGTTGCTTAAGCACATTTCACATTAAAATAGGAACTACTTCCTCAGACTACAGGCACTTAAAAATAAATCCACCTCTGGGATGGGACAACTTCTCTGCCAACATGCAGTAACAATTCACCAAGGATTATGTTCACCAGGACACTAGTCACCTGTTTATTAGAGGAAGGAATCAAGCATATATTCATTGGTTAACTTGACTATATCTTCAGCAAAACCAAGCAAACATAATCTCTCCAGGTTTAGAAATCCCTTGCCATAACTAGTGGCTTTGAAAAGGGCCTTCACTGATCATCACAAAGGTAGAGACTTTGCCCTGTTTGAGTTTGTGAGCAGCATTTGTCTAGCTCTCCTTTCCAGAAGATAAACTTTTGTAGAGCATTAAGTAAAACACTGGAGGCACAAGGAAGGTTATCCTAGCTGTAATGAAGAGACCAATCAATCTTCTTGCTTCATGGGCACAAAACATCCCCAGACTAGGGCTAAAGTACAGAAAGGAACCAATTTGCTGATGCACAATCTTCTGAACTCTCTTTATTCTCATCCAGTTGAATGTTTAAGAACTGATTTCTTCCTCCCTCCTTCTTTCCAGCTTTAACATGCTGGCTACAGCAGCATGAGGTCATGGTGCGACATCAGAAAACTCCCTGCAGAAGCCAGTGGGAGGAGATGCATTGTTGGGTGGATGCCAAGCTTTCGTTCAGACACATACAACCTCAGTACATTTTTCATGCTCTATTTGCTAATTAACAAGGGGAAGAAAACCATGAAGCTAGAAGGCCAGACGTTTCTTTCAGATTTGGTCCTCTGTACAAGGATATAAGCAGAACTGTGTCCCAAGCAAGGCTCTGTCTCTTTGCATGGGGAAAGAGCTCAAGGACACCTTACCTTCAGATAGTCACCTGAAGCACAAGGAGTCACCTCCAAGGCCAACATTTGAATTTAATTTAGGATTACTCAGCAGAAGGTACCTGAATAGCATATTAACCCCAACTATGCAGACTCAAATATACCTCAACGTTTGACCAGACCAGATCTAAATTTCAGTTCTAGCAATAGCCATTAAGATCAAGCCATCAGAGGTCACCTCAGGTGAGTTTTGAATCCATTCAGAGGGTCTGTTTTAGGCACTCGGGATATCAAAATGCCTCAGCACGTCACCCACACAAGCTTGTCAGCACTTTCCCTCTCATCTTGTTCCAATTTTAATAGCGGGCAACAATACTATGCTCATTTGTACCTATACAACAGACTTGTAGTGACTCACTGCACAATCCAGAACAGATCACATTTATTTCTAAAAGCACAGTGTGTTCTGCTTGTCTGTCATACACTGTTTCATACACTCTAAGCACTTAGTGTATTGAGATTCTCAAATAATCTGCATCGGTATGTTTTATGCTAAGTCTGAACGCAGGGTTCCTACAGAAAAGTGCTTTAACTTCCAGGTCCAAAGAGTATTGTTCAAAATGCTACTGAAGAAAACCAAACCACAGGAGGGAAGCGAGACAACCCCAACAGAGCAGAGCAAGGGAGTTACCTGGCAGTGCAGCGTGCTGGTGAGCATCTTCGGTGGGAAGCATCAGCAAGCACATCCAGAGAGTACAGAGGAGATAATGGATTGAACTGGAAAGTCAAGAGATTTTATTTAAGCAAAGCATTAAAAGAAATAGTCTCCAGATACAGCTGCTCAGATCTATTCCCTACAGTTGCTCGTACAGTATAAGGGGTGATCAGACAGATCAAGGGGTGAGACTAGGTGAGAACTAACTCTCACTTCAGACAAAAGGCTAGCACGGGGTGCAACAGTAAATCTCATAACCATCTTCTCACAACAGGCAGCCTTATAAGCACGATCCTCTTTCAACTCACATTATTAAAAATGCTGGTTGACTAAAAGTACACTGCAAGAGCTGTACTGCTGCATGCCATGAGCAAAAAGTCTGCCTCCCTTTTGGGAAGCCTCTTGTCTACCTTCACATTGTAGACAGAAAAGTGACTGTTATGAATGGTGCAAGCACAGAACCCCCCAGAGAGCAGTTCCAATATTCCCAATGGTCATATGTATCACTTGAAACAGACCTCTAGAAGACTCAGGCCCACTCAGCCCAAAGCTCAGTTCACAATGAGCTCCCAATTCATTCTGCAGCAAGTGAGCTGCTCCTCCCACTCACAACTCACCTCACAAGCTTTCTTTGCAAACTGCTTAAAACAAATTTCTCAAACATTGCATGGTCAGGCTAATCTTAGATCCTTTCCTAGGCATACACTAGACAAATCCTGAAGGTATCAAACCTGTGCAAGACAGCTTTTTGTAGAAGATGAACTCAAGATTTTTTTAAAGGTCAGGACAGAAATGGAATAAACTAGTCAACCAATATGTGAAGCAAGTTTTGCTGAATATGCAAATAGAAAGTTTAGACTGGTAGTTTCTCTGGGGTACCTTCATTACACTTCCATTCAGCATCTCCTCTTTATTTATAATTTACACCACATGCAGGAAATTAATTTCCATCTGCTTTGCAAAGTGGTATACCAATCTCCAGAACATTTTTCTTGTATTGCTAGGATTATTGATGCATTTTTAAATAAGGACAAATTAATAATCCACAGCTGTAGCAGGACTCGTCATAAAACCTCTCTGCAACTCCAGAACTCAGTACTAGGCCTTTGCCTTCAATCTCTCTGAGAAAGAAGAGGCACTAAGCACCACAAAGCTGCTGCTATCAGGGAGCTCCTCCTTAAGTTAGGCTGTTAGTCTGCTGTCAGTGAAGTAACACTGCAGCTGCCCAGCAGGGGAGAGTCACCAATAACCTTCTGTAGTTGATTCAAGTTCATTTAAGAAAAACAAAAGTAATTTATTTTGGTCATTTTAAAGCTTATGTACTTATCATTCTTATTTTCAGCAATATAAAAGTGGTATGTGAAATGTTCTTATTAATGGAAATTACACAATTGCACAAAGGTCTGAAAATTATTTCTTACCATATATGTATTTTTAGTCACCTGAAGGGTAAAACATTTCAGTCCTACTGCTCACCAACCAAAAACCAGCTCACAAAGGAAGAGAAGGGAGTGTGTGTGGCTAGGAACACCGTTACAACACAACTGTTCAAATGGAAGATCCTTTTTGCTTTTTGCTATCAAGAACCCAAGCTCTTAAGTATCTTAAGAGCCCGATATCTTAAGTAAAAAACTGAACTCTGAAAAACTCCCAACAGTGAAGCTATGAAAGACTTAATGAAGAATATAAAAGTGCATATACAAGAGTTTCAGTTAAAAGAATGCCTATTTCTCTTGCTTATCATCTCTTATATTTTCCTGTTACAGCTGCTATTTAACTACAATCACTTCACCCTTTTTTTCCCTTCTCTCTTGACAAGACTATCAGGTAGAAGCCTGAGCTAAACAAGACAAAACAAAGCATTTAAAAAGAGAAAAATGTTGCAATTCTTATGGAATTTTGAGAGGCCAAAGTTCTACCTGCCAAGAGCCATTTTCCCTCCCACTTACTGTCAGACAGGAAAGCCTTCACTAACCTGAAACAATGAGATAAAAAAAAAAAAGGAGTTCCTGAGCTATTCAGTTTTAATAGACAACATCATGCCGGAGACACAGGTTGTGTTCAAAGCCCAGAAGAGATCAGTTTAGCAAAATGAGAAGGGACAGGGCCGCCTTACCTCATGTGCACAGGACACAGTGTGTGGGAAATCAGAAGCCGGCACTTTGTTCTTTCTAAAGAGAAGGAAACCAAGAAAATAAAAAAGGTAGAGCCGAGTCAGCTTACCTGGTTGCGATCTCTCTTCCCCATGGATGGTAACCAAAAACTGGGAGGAGGCAGAGTCGGAAGGACAGGCAGAAGCAATGCCAAGGAAGAGAACATGACGGGGTGAGGGGGAAGAACGGTTGGGGGTAAGAAGAGAAGGGGAAGGGAAGAACAAAGGTGGAGGGAGAAGGAGAAAGATTAAACATCAGCAGGACTCATATTAAAAACAACAAATTTCAGATCCAAGGAAGAAAACGATACCAACAGCTGGTGATGGTTGGACCCACGGCACTACAGTCTAGAGGTGTCACCCCTACCTATCTATCCATGGCCCAACAAGAACAGCATTAGAGGGATGCCAAAGGATATGCACCACGACTATTTCTGGTGCTGACTACAACTTAAATACACTAATTGGGGAAGGAGACAGAATACTGAAGAAAGGGAATGCAATTTTGCAGCTGCCTTGTCAGCATCATTTCTGCAGTCTGGGTACGCGCCCATAGCGTGACTCCACACAGAAGCTTTTGAAATAACTAACATATAAGGCTCAGTCTTCTCACACTGTGCAGAAGATCTGCAGTTATTGCAATGGCACATTATGAGGGAGGGGAAAAGAAAAAGATAACTGTAACCAAAAGGGCATTTGAGCATTGTCCACACACATATAAACAAAAGTGAAGTCAGCAAATGCAAATAAGAAAATGGAGAAGCCATCAGTAGAGGACTGTCTCCCATTCCACAGGTCACTGCATGCTTAGTTATCACCCAGCTCTTCATTCCCTTCAGTCTCAGGAGGGAAAAGAACCCTGTATTTCTTCCCTCCCTCCCAAAGTTCTACACAACAGCTGTTAAGGGCCTTACTCTTTCTGGCGCGGATCACTAACAATATGACCTAGCCTCTCGGTGCCCAGATTGCTCATGGAGGTCTCCTGAAACACAAAGACAGGTAAAAGGTTGCAGAATCTCACACAGTGAGCAGACATAATAGTTGGCTGCTGCCAATAAGAACAGATCTTACTCCCCTGGGCCACGTGCTTTCCTTCCCAGCCCACTCTCAGTCAAACATATTCACCTTCTCCTTTTAGAACCTCAGCTGAGCCAATTTAACTAATTAGAATAGCAGAAAATATTTCAGTTTTAATTGTGGGGCTTGTTTTTTATTATTTTAGTGATGATATTTGCTTGCACAGAGGCACACCAAGGACTGGACCGGTACAAAGCACGCACCACATGGATGTAGTTAAGAACAGGGGAAATGGCTGAGGAGTGCTTATTTCCAGGTTGCTGGGGTGAACTGGACTAGAAACAGGCTGAGAGACATGATATCACACTGTCCCACTAACCATGGGGATTCACCAAGCACAGGTGAATGAAACAAGGAGTGTGCATGAAGCTTTTGCCCTTTCTGAAAGCAGCAATTCAGCAGCAGGACCTCTAGCAGTTAAAGAAAAGGTAGATCCTAGAGAAAGGACTTGCTCTGGAAGCACGTTTCTCCCTGTGAGACTTTGCCCTGTGAATGTGCTTGATGCTGGCATACATGTACACACACAGCCTGAAGCACCAGCTGCTCCTATCTGCATAGCAACTACCTCCAGGAAAGAAATACACTTTGCAGGAAGGGTCTGAAGATAAGGGTAAAAGGCTTTCCCAGGTAAGATGCTTCACAGTTTGTGCCAGGTACAAAGGCAAAACACTCTCAAAGTTTGGGGGGAGCTGTGGTAGCAGGGATGAAAGATGGGCCATTTGTTACAGCAGGAAAATTATTAACTTAAAGTGCCGTAATGTTTAAATTTACAGTTTATTACTGTGTAAATTACAAGCCATACTTTTGGTAATTAGCAGCTCGCTGGCGGGGAGCTCTGAATGAAACTCATTATTTATGATTACAATTCAGAGAGAGATGGGGAAGGGGGAGCAGTGACCTCCACTGCAAATGACAAAGATCCCTTTAAGGTGATGAAGATGAATTAAACAAGTAAATATTATCCTTCTCATTTGGATCATTAGAGGTGCTGCCGACAGGCCCAGCCACTTGCAGGTGGCCTGAGGAACCCTACCCAAAGCCAGTCTCTTGCCAGCTCAGGATTCATATTTTAAACAATGGTTACAACTAAGCAAGGTAAATAGAAGAAAGAAGGGGCAAACAAGGATCTTTCAAGTGTGACTGAGCAGAAGGAAGAAGTCGCACTCCTCTAGACCCCTTTAACACACATTGCTAGTAGACTCTCTAAAGCCAGTCAGCTCAGAATTCATGCCAATCTTTTCAAAAGCACAGAGCACAACCCAATAAAAGTAAAGCCAAACACAGACAACACCTTCCTTCTCAGAAACATCTTTTACAACAGCCAGCATTACTCAAGACTCTAAGATCCAGACCCACCCAGGTGGATCTCTCCCTCATTTAGACAGGCATCTGGAAAGTATTGCTTATACCTTTAGAAACAGGACTAATGTTTTCTTTGTTGTTTGCCCTACAAATAATAAACCTAGTCAATGGCCCTAGGTAACTTTGTATTCCTGCATATACCCTTTTATTCTTCTGTTCCCCCACTAAAAATGCAGCTGCTGAAACCACCTTTCTTTGCTGCCATTCACATGAGTCTGCTTCCCTATCTAAAATTTGGTCTTCCTTCACCTTTGAGTCACCTCTCTGCCCTTGTAGTCTCAGATTATGAGCATGCACAAATCTCATGCGAGCATCACCTTCCCCTACATTCTGTCTAAATATTCTTGGTATTTATGTTCCCTGTCATTCATCTTCAGACCTCCTTCCATACTGCTTTTAGCACTGATCAACTGTCTTTGCCACTCCAAACTTGTCTTAAAATCCACTTAGTCACTCAATCAATTTCTAACAGGCAAAGCAGTTAAACAAAACAAACAATACACAAAACAGAAAATGTGCCAGGCCCCCTTCTGCAGAAAACAATTCACATGATATCTTAGGATAGTACTTCAGGACTAATTCAGCACTGGAAATATAAAATTATTATCCTGCAAGAGGAAATACCTTGCCAACAAGCCTCCTCCGACCTTTTCGAAGACAACGGGCAGCAGCTCCTGGAAGGCGATTCAGGCGAGCATGAAATCCTGAAAACCAAACGCAGAAAAACTGAACAACAAATACAGAAGATTCTTCCTGACAAAACACCAGGAAAAACAGCTAGTTCAGTGGTCAGACCAGATCCTCTCTTTCTTGTTTCTCAATCTGCAAAAGGCAGATATGCCAACTTATTCAGAAATCAAATAAAATCTCTATTTAAAAGAAAAAAGACTCAAGATTGGCAGTTGGTATGAGTATTTCAGCTAACAGTAGTCCAGCTATTTTTAATTGGATCATCAAAAAAACCCAGATCACTAATATCAGTTTAAATTGCAGCACCTAGGAACAGAACCTACTCTTGCCATCACATCAAAAGTTCTTAAACACATGGAATTCCTCATGGACCTCACCTCTCTGAGCTGGCCTCGAGGGCAAAAGGAATGTGGAATCTGAGAGCTTGTTGAGGCCTGGGTCAATCCGCTCCACTTCAGATCGGTGATCAGCTCCCCACTTGGGAAGCAGGTTGGGGACGGTGAATCCTGGAACACATTCTCCTTCATAAAACCAATCACTTTGTTCATCATCTCCTAAAGAAATAGGATGGAATTAGCCACAAGTAACATCAATGTGCCCTATGACAGTCCCACAAAATACTACAGGCAGGCATTTCTGGATGTGAAACAGCGGAAGGTTCATTAGGAATTCCTTCCTGAAGAGCTGGGTATTTGCATTCTGTTTCAATGACCTGCAGTAACAATGGGGCTCACTAAATGCTTTAAACTATCCAACTCATCAGTCTACAGAATTTCCCCACAGAACAAAGCCCTCTTTATAGACCTGCCTAGGGCAGCTTTAGCACTGTTGTGACTGCATCTCATCAGCTTTAGTTCAATGTTGTGTGATGTCTTGTGCACAACTCTTTCTCTGAAGTAATTACTGCGACAGAGGTAGAGGCCAATAATTTGGCACACACAGGCTATCACAGGAGAGACTTCACAACAGAAGACCAGGCTCATAGAGTAAGCAAAAGGAGCATACTCACTGATAAGAAAGATTCCTAATCTCCTAAAACAGCAGGTAAGAGGAAAACACATAACTATTAGAAATGGTCACTCTGGGTGTAAGTACTAACCATGCTGTGAGTCTGTCTCAATCAAAATTTCTTAGAATCTACAAACCTTCTGCAAAACTAGAGCAGCAGCAACAGAAGTCATGACCAAAGTCTCCATAAAGCAGGGTCACTGTAATTAACGCAGTTGCAGTCTACAACTGAACTGCATGAGACACCACTCCTGGTCAATCTTCCTGGCTGGAAGTCCCCTGAGGGCAGCAGCATGTGAGCAGCGTAAGAAAAAAGCAGGAAGAGGGCAAAGAACATGACACATTTGGCTTTTCAGTAGCCTAACAAACAGTCCTGTGTAATTGCAAGGTACTTATCGTTGCCTTAAAAAACTAACACACCTGACTTAGGGAATATTTTCATTTGCCTACCATTAAGTCTCAACTCAAGCGTCACCACTTACTCTCTTTTCCTCACCAAGTTACATTATTCACGACTGAAGCCCATTATGCCCACCCACACATCTTGCCAGACAAAATTAAAAAGAAAAAAAAAGAAAACAAGAAAAAGAAGAAAACTCATCCTAGTGAGAATGTTGCAAACTTGCATACAGAAGAAGTAACACCCAAAACCAACTCCAATCATCAACAGGTATGACAGCTAGAACACTTCATCCCAAAGCTCTGACACTGCTTCTTTTTTCTGTGATATGTCAGTTGGCCTAGCATGCTTGTGGCAAATATATTTTAAAATATAGATAATCCTACCCACCTTGCAGAAAATTAAAAATAAGTAATGTTGGAGAGTTCTCCTAATCGATAGTACTTTGTGCAAAAATACTCCTATTTTTTAGTTTTGGATGTATGAGCATAGTGCACTGTCATATCTCAAATCCTTACATTCACAAGACAAACTTTAACCATTGGGATCGTATGTTAATATCGCAGCACCTTTCACCATGAGAGATCCCAATGCATTTAACAAAAAAATTAAAAAAACTTACAATCAAATTATGAACTAGGACCATTCTCTGCTCACAGAAGTGCACTAATAGCTGGAATTGCAAAGACAACCTATTTAATTAGCAACAGCAAAAATATCACATGACATAACCTAAAAAGAAGAGGAAAAAAAGACTACATTCTATTTAAATAGAGTGCTATCCTAAATTTCCCATTATTCAGTTTGGAATTGTACTAGAAAACTATTTGTAAGATGATGATCTGTGACCAAAAAAAAAAAAAAAAAAAAAAAAGTTTTGTGCTACCTCTATCTCACTGGAGAGCTACTGTTTATTATTTCCTTTATAACTAGAAATTGTCTAGAAAAAGGAAAATGAGATGTTTCTTATTTAACCTGAAAGTGCAACAACATTTTTAAACCCTTTTTAACATAACTGTACGTTAAAATATCTTGGACAGAAAGCTATTATCGTATAAACTGTTTGAACAGAGGCCTGATATCAAAGGATAGCATATCAAACCTCTTCTACCACCTAGACAGGGCAGGCTGTAATTGTATTTTATTAATTTATTTAAGTAGTATATTCTACATGCCCTTGTATACTGGGTATCCTACTTCTAGTAGCAGCCAAAGTTAATGCCTAAAATGGGGTATAAAACCAGGGCAAGTATATAGGCCATGCATATAGACAAGTGTATATATATACACACACACACACATATACACACACACTTATCCAGTCTACATCGATCTTGCCTCAGGTGATGAAGTAAAAATTCAACACTTCAGTCACCACCCTGCTTCGTTATCTGATATGCAAGTTCTCACCAATTTCAGCTCCCCCCAAACAGTCATCAGTAAAAAGACAGGACAAAAGATTTCTCTTTTCTGTTGCTTTTGAAGGATAGGAGGCTGGAAACAGTTATTTTTCAGCAAAGGTCAAAGCTGATATTTGAAATCTCTACTCTTAGGGAAAGTATTATAGCCACCTAAGATCACAAGAGATCAGCCCTACAGCCTAACATATCATCAGAAAACACATAAGCACATTTGCTATCATTGTGTGGCCTCACACACAGATACCTGGGTCAGTAACAAGCTAATGGAAGCAGCATTTCCTACTGAGTTACTGATATTACTTCCTTTATCACTCATATATTCCCAGAAGAGGTCTCATCCAAATCTTAGCTTATGAAATGTGACAGAATCGGAGTGCACACTGGCAGAAGCTGTGTGGAATTACAGGTCTCTAGGGCCACATTCCACCTGCTCCAAATGTAATAGTCCTACTACAACTTCTTTCACACTTACTTTTGCCATACCCCCCATAAAATGGACACTGTGCTGTCAGTGATAAATAAAACCAGGTTACACTCCACATTCAAACCTCCTAAGAAACCATCTCTACAACAGACACTGAAAATACTAGGCTCAACCAATGCACACAAGAGTAAGGGAGGAACTTGTATTTAAAGAAATAAAATCTATCACATATTACTGTTGTCTTCTTCACACAATACATTAAGTAACTTGTCAGTACTGACTTTTTCCACATCTCTTCCTGCCCATAGGGAAAACGACTAACAGATTCAGGCAGTAATGGTATGTAGACAACAATTAAAACATCTAGAGAAACAAAGCATAAGCTCTGCTCTTTCATTATGGTGAGCTCTAAAAAATCCTCTTGTATTTCTGTGCCTGTCCACAGTAATAGCATCTCATATTTCAAGTGTTATGGACCTGATATACAAGGTATTTC
>NW_010313374.1:12640-20198 GCF_000700745.2 Antrostomus carolinensis
ATTGCTTAACTTCTAGTCCCTCACAGCCACTGGCCTTTCTCACATGCTTCCCTCGCTGTCCCTCTTCAAATACAGATCTTTCTTTGCATTTTTAAAGAAAGTAAGAGAAATTCCCCAACAACACCTGAGGAAAATCACAGGACAGTTGTTACCTTGGCGGCCCTCATCATTGGTAAACAGGCCAGTATCACTGCTGCTGCATACACTGCTGGTTTCACTGGAACAAAAACAAAGAAGAAACCCCATTGTTACAATTGCAGCAGATACAAAACAAAACCCACTTTATTACATTTTACTAGCTTCTCCTTATACATCTCACAGAAATTGCACATGGGACACATGGCTGGCTCCAGCATGGGACATAATTGCTTTCTGTTAAAACTTAGCAAAGCTGCATCACTTGAAAATGAGTACAATCCTGTATCTAGTCTAGTTCTAAGTTATCAAAAAGTAATTAATACAATGGCATTTGCCTCAGATACTGGAGTTAATAACCTAACTATGACATTGTCTGGAATACTCGCTAGGAAATTAAGTGTAACTAAAAACTCTATCCTTGGGCCACTTAATAGCTACTGAAAACTCTCTGAAGTTTTCTACTTCAGATTCTTTCCCTCCAAAACGTTATACAGGTACATAAACCCTCCATCAATCTATGGCAACTTTTATTTTATTTGGAGGTAAGAGCAGCTGGTATATTCACAACTCTTCAGCTAAATACCTTAGCGCAGCATGACATGCTGCTGCTGAATGCGACCTTGTTCTTGCGCGCTGTGTGTTTGGTGAAGCAGTTACAGGAGACTTAATTCTTGAACCAAAGAATTAAACTAGAAATTAATGTGTAGAAAGCCGTTAACTGACTGTAAACTGGATGAATATCTGTAGCAGAAGTACACGTGAGGTCAGTCCCAAGCATCTGATGGCTTTAATGCTGATATTAAATCAATCCTTGGACACTTCAGGCAATACTTCCTTTGATTTAGCTGAGAGGTATCAGAACAAGCAGAAACTCCTCACTGCCCACTCCCTTAGCACTAAGGCCTCAGATGTGAACAACAGGTATAACTCGGCACTAGAACCAATCTCTGATCAGGGCACGCTGTTAGAAAGCATCTCTGAATCCCTCTTTTCCGGGGAAATTGGATCCTGCTAGACACCTAGTATCAACTGGAGACCCCTCAGTTCACAAGGCTGAAGGATGATGAGGGAACACAAGATGCGTCGTCTCAAAGAATTGCAGGCATACAATAAAACCCCATTTTGTGAGCACATTATTGCTTTTACAAAATGCGCTCTAACGTACAGCCAAATCGACTCATCATGCCGGAGATCTACAAACTCTGCATCTTCACATTGTATAAAAGCCATTTAAACTTAAAGGATGAACAGTCTGTATATCATTCTCACATTTCAGTACATTAATATCAAATTCCAAATCAGTCCATTACAAAGTTTGGCCATCCATTTACCCTCCCACGTATACACCACAGCAATTAAGGGCAAGGACTGAGAACCACGAGTCATTCGTTTCATTCCTAGCTCTCCTACCAAGCCACTGTATGACCCTGGGCAAATCTCTTAGCATGTCTGCTTTCCCTTTCAAAAGCCTGGATTAATAGTCCTCACAAGCAGCAGATGTGAGGATTGAGTGACTGCTTCATAAGGGTTTTAGCAGAGGAAAGTTGCCTGAGAAAGGAAAAAGCATTAAGTCAAGATTCCAGATCATATTAACAGTACTTTAAGCATCCTGTTGTACTGAGAGCTCTTGAGTTCCTTACAGATACGCATTACTGACAGTGTTTTACTTGAACAAACTTTCATGGATCTCACGCTCTTCATCACCCCTTTTATACTTCAGGGCTGAACACAAGCTAGACTCCTACACGAGCCTTTCTGCAGGTCCAGTAAGCACTGATTAATGACCTCCACTTGCAAAGGAGGCTACTTACCTTAACCATGAAATAATGAATGCTATTGATCCGACAAGCTACTGGAGTCGACAAGCTATAGAGTGTTATTGATCACCCAATCTTTGGTCAAAATGGTCCTCATTTAGCAATTTCACTGTCTCAAACACCTGGAGCAAAGCATGCTTATAATTAAATAGTTTGGGGGAGTTAAAGTGAGAGGTGATGGACAGAGATCTCAGGTTTCCCCCATTTATTCTTTCGCCTGAGCTATTGTTTGTGTCAGGAGAGATATTGATTTTCTATAAAAATAAGAAAACAAGAGGCACCAAGGGGCTGCAGAAGGTCAGGCTGGGCTGGAGAAGGAGGGGAAGCTGAACACTCTGTCTTTGTCACTTGCCTTCCAAGAGAGAGGAATTTTTTCTTTACAGAGGGACTGGCCTCCAATTCATCAGCTTAGCAAGACAGTGCAGGCTGTCATCGAAACAGCTCCCTTCCAAAGGGTAAAGTGACAGCACTGCACACTCAAGATGAGCACTGGTTATATTCCCAGGCCAGAACGCTGTACTGGTTTGGGCTAGGACAGAGTTAAATTTTCCTTATAGTAGCTCTATGGTGGTATGTTTTGGATTTGTGACCAAAACAGTGCTGATAACACACTGGTGTTTTATTTATTGCTGAACAGTGCTTAAACAATGCCAAGGCCGGCTCTGTTTCTCACACTGCCCCAGCAGAGAGTGGGCTGGGGGTGTACAAGAAGCTGGGAGGGGACACAGCCAGGACAGCTGACCCCAACTGACTAGAGGGATATCCCACACCATATGGTGTCATGCTGAGCAAGTGAGTCAGTAAAATCCCCAGGTTGAAAAAGTCACGTTAAGAGTTACGGCACTTGAGAGTAGATTAGACAAACTGCACATCTCTCACTAGTAAGCACATCATTCAAACTGATTTTTTCAGACAGCTCTTGTGCTATGGTTTGTTCTGTCCTCAAGCCAAACCCAGACCATTCTGGGAGTACTCATCTTAGACCAACAAGAGAAAGAACTTCAGCACTCGATATATAATTTGCCTTTGCTTTATTATGGCTGCGGGGAATCTCAAAGCATTAAGGGACAGAAGTGCATGTCGTGTCTAACAGCCTTAGCAGTTAATTGTCACCTTTGAACAAAGATACAAATGACTACTTAAACTAAGACAGCTTGCTTCCTCTGTTGTTTCCACAATCATTTATATATCAGGCTTTGAGTCATGTCATTATCCAATTTAGAACCATCATCATTCCGTCATCATGCTCCTGCACATCCTTCCTTCTCTCAATTTGTGTTCATCTCTTGCCATGTTTGGCAAACAATTTCAAAGGTTTCATTTCACACACACTTTGAATCACAATACTGCAGCATATCTTCCTCCAGGAAAAGCCTGGGTGCATTCCCACAAGCAAACTATAAAAACTACCTCCTCATTAAGGATCCACAGCCAAAGCTTCCTCATCGAACGGGAGTTTTTCTACTGAATACAGTAGGTATTTTATGTAACTTAGGATAAGGAGCCTTCTCAAAACTAGAGAAAATGCTGAATATTTTAGCATTTACAGATATTCATTCCTACATAACAAAGAAAAGCAAGTGTCAGAGGAGGAGAGGAAAAAGAAAGTGGGGAGCGGTGGTGGAAATCAGTTCTGAATATACAACTTAGTCTGCCTAAAAACACATTAGTTTTTTGATATTCCCCACTCCTAGAGGGGTGAACAGTAGAGGTACAAATTCAGTATCAAAGTGTTTTCTAAATCACCAGATCATCATTGACTCCTTCCAAGTCCCACAAGTGGCATCAGCTACTTCCCTCCCATCAGCTTGTCATGGCAACCATACCATTCCCTCTCCTAGGCATCCAATTTTCTTCTCCTTTCCTCAGGATATGCCCTTGTTATACATCTGTGCAAAGTACTTCTCTTATGGTACCAGAAAAAAACAGCTAGAGCAGAGTGAGCGTGAGGTAAGCACAGCCAGTTTCACTCTGCTGCTAGTTGCAAAGTGCTATATTTAGAGCAGCAGAGACCAAAGCATGATCCTTCACTGCCGTGAGGGATACTCTGCAGTGAATAGGGTTGTATGCATTTCTCTCTCCAACTTTAACCCTCCCTAGTGAGTCATAGCACAGATCCCACATCTGGTGTTGGAGAGGTCAAATATTCCCACCCCTGGATTTCCAAAGAGAATCCCAAGGATGTGTCAGCAGATGGTAAGTGTCAGTTGATGCTGACACTTGCACAATAATCAGTTTGAGAGCAAGGGACAACTGAGACAGAACAAAGTGATCTTCAAGCACGGTCCTCAAGTAACAGTCCAGACAAAGCTGTTTATTTACGCTTTCAAAGGCTGGCACAAAAAAAAGCTGGATGATAGCCTGCTGGTTTAAGTTCAAGTCTGACATGATGGAACAGACTCTGACTGGTGGAAAAAAAAAACCTCAAGGAACACTGTCCATCACTGCCACATCAAGTAAGGGTATCTCTCAGTCCACCACCACTGACATGCAACATTCAGGGGCTACTCAGCACATTCCCTTTCCTGGACTACCAGCAAATAGCTCTGAAAAGACAAAAGTGCTTTTAATAACTTGTAGGAAAAAGGCATCCACTAGCCTCCTGGAAAGGCTGACTTTGCATCCACTTTTTAAGCAAAAAATAGCCATTTTTTAAGGAAAAACACTACCACTTTTTTGCCATCTCCACCCTGTAATAGTTACACACAAACCACACTGATTCAGTAAAAATGCAGTAGTGGGCCCCTGGATCAGGATAGTGAGGACATATTACAACTTAGGCTTTTCACAGTCTCCCAGACAATACCACTGAGGTTTGCGCTTCCAGCTGTTATCCACAAATTCCTCAATAACCAAGCGCCACCTTTTCACTCTGACAAACTGCAGGAGCTAGACAGCCAGAACACTTAACTGGACCTTAACAGATGCGCAACTATACTGGGTCAAACAATTATACTTTCCAAATGCACTGTCCTCTCTCTGACAGTGCCTCTTACAGTGGATGCTTGAGGAAAGAATATGAGAACACGACAAATACAGACTGACTGTTTCCCCTGTAGATTCTTCTAGCAGTCAGCAGTTTAAGGACTTCCTGAGCTGGATCTTCTGTCTGGGCTGTAATGTTTAACAGCTCCTGATAAAGCTATGCTCCATGTGCCCCTTTTGGACACATCTACATTTTTGACCTCCAAAATGTCCCACAGCAGAGCTCCAAACCTTGTGTTTCATGAAAAATAATACTTTTTTTTTGTCACTGTTTTAAATGTTTCCTCAATGTCTCCTACTTCTTGCACAATGATAATTAGCAAATAAACAACCCTATTCAATTTCTGTATGCCATTCATTAAGAAATCTCCTCCATTTGATTCTCAACAGTTGTTTCTTCTCTAACCTGAAAAATCTCTTTGTACAGAAGAAGTTTTATAACCTCAAACCTTCTACAGAGAGAATAAAAGCCACACTCAAGGGGAAACATTCCCAAGAGTGACATACAAACAAATTCAGACCATAACATTTACACTTCTCATTTTAATCTCTTCAATGAGATTCTGCAACAAGTTCACCAAGGTTCTCCAAAACTGGACACGAAGACATGCCAGGCTGCACTTTCTGCACAGGCTTTTCCTGTCAGCTTCCCCCAACTTCTTTACCATCTCGCTACATTTTCCCCATAGCTAGCCTTTCAGGACTTTATTCTAGACCCAGAGCAGAGATGCAGAACTGCAAACAAGATGTTTTGACTGAGGTTCACACAGTACCTGCACAGAGGGCTAATGGTCACAAGGGGAGACCAGTCTGTTCTCTACTACTCTTATGTTAAATTCCGAAAACAAGAAACTGAAGGCAGTTCATATCAAACATGCAACACAAGTGCCAACTGTGAATTTACTCTCCAAACCTCAGGCCACAAGCATGCCACTTTGTAGCTGCAGGGCCACAGACATTTCAGAGGGCTCCTTGTGTAACAGGAGTTAGAAACATACCAGCTTGCCAACTTTTCAAGGAAATGTTTTGGGTCATCAGTACAGCACTGACAGGAAAGACTTGTAAAAAATCTACAGTTTAGAAGTAGCTGAGATATTTCTCCTCTTCAAAAATAAAACAGCAGTGAATAATTTTTATAAGAACTTCTGAAAGTAAGGCAGCGGATTTACAAGCAGCTGCAAGCAAGGTGGCCATCTGACTAGCACAGGGAAGAAACCAAGATCTCACCATTCCGACATGTTTTCATCTGAGCCCTGTTTCTGTTCATCAGCTTCACATTCCATCTGCTCCTTCCTTCCCCCTTTGCTGAGGAAGGGCCTGTTCTCTGCTGATTCACAAAGGCCATGACTGGATGATGTCCAAGGGGCATTTTCTTTCCAGCGTGAAAGCCGCTGTTTCTTGGCCGATTTGAACCTGCAGCCCCTCTCGTAGTTCCACTCTGACACCCTGAGCTTTTGCTGGAGACTGGCAGCCACCTCTGATGTCACACGTTTGACTTTCCGTCGGCGCCTGAGAGGTCGGCAGGGTGCGTTCTCTGTAAAGGAGTCTGACTCATGCCATGAGTGCTGCTTGCTCCTCAGGGTGGCACTGAGAGCTGGGTGTCGTTTGACCACCACCATGTCATCAGAGTCACTGAAATTGGCTGTCAGCACTTCACGGCAATCCTTGACAGCTTCATCCAAGCTTGACTCCGAGGCCTCACTGTAGCAGCAGCCATGCTCTGCCTGATGTGTGAAGTCTGAGCGTCGTTTACGACCCCGTCTCTTGCGAAGCTGACGCCGCTGCTGCCGTGGGCTTAGGGCCATCTCTTCCCATAGCTCATCCAGCTTGTTTTGTTCTGAAGTCTGCTCTAAGGCTGAGGCCAAGTCATGCGCCAGTTCATCCATTGGCAATGCCTACTAAAAATGACAACAAACAATTAGCACCAGACATCAATGCTGCTACCAACACATCACTAGACTACAGTACACTACAGCATTTGTAACATTAACCAAGTTATACACTTACTTTGCAGTTGTCCGGGAGAACCCAATGCAGAACAACTACTGCTTCTTGGGGCGACACTCACTCCTTCCTTTTGCAAGGGTTAAATCCCTCTTCTAACCATGGCAGCAGAGATCTCACTACTGCAGCGGTTGAGTCAAGTGCTGTGTCTGAAAAGGCCTTAAGGCTGCATCTTTTGCATTGAAACAACATGCTCTATTACATATCTTAAGTGTATGAGAGTCCACAACTAGTTTGCTATCTGCTGTCAGTAAGCCACAGAGAAGGGTGAGCCTGCTCACCAAAAGGAGCGAGTCTTCCAAGAAGTAGACAAGCAGGAAAGCTGAGAGTAAAAAAGATGGTAAAACAGGTAGTTTGCCAGTAAGCATCATTTCAACAGCAAAATAAGGTGCATGGGACCCTGTGCTACTTAAAACAGGGTGTATGAGACTGAGCCCAAACCCCTACTGCCAAAAAATCCCAGCTCTTCCACCTCAAGGCTGTCAGGGAGCCAATATCAAAGTCCTGGCCAAATCCCTCACCTCACAACCTCCCTGTCCCCACCCGTGCCTTGCAGACGCGGGGTTTGTCTCCCCACCTCTTACTGGGCTCACAAGCACTCGCCCCCCCACCCC
>NW_010313375.1:0-1341 GCF_000700745.2 Antrostomus carolinensis
CCACTGAAAGGAGTCTGGCCTTGTCCTCCCAACAGCTGCCCTGCAGGTACTGATCAGCATTGAGGAGATCCCCCCTCAGCCTCCTCCAGGCTGAACAGACTCAGGTCTCCCAGCCTTTCCTCATATGGTAGATGCTCCAGTCCCCTCAGCATCTCAGTAGCCCTGTGCTGGACTCTCCAGTAGTTTCTTGTCCTTGAACTGAGGAGCCAGTTCTGTTCCCTGAGCCACAGGCAGGGGTGTCTGCTTGTCCCCAATCATGTGGCTCAGGGGGACAAGTCACCTGCTAAGGGAGGTTGAAGGGTCCAGCCTGACCCAAGCCTGAGCATCCTCCCCACCACAGCTCTGGGCTGCTCCCACAACACAGGCAGACCCTCGCACCCCCTCACCAGGGCCCAGCGCCAGCGTGTTGAGACAGAGCACACAGAGGGGTCAGGGCTCTCAGAGGCAGCGGGGAAGCCAAATCCTTATCCTAGAGCCAAGGGCAGTGGAGGGTGAAAGGCCAGGAGGAGGGCTTCAGGGGAGAACGGCTAATGCTCACTTAGCCCAAAGTGACCTGTGGTGGAAGTGGTGCCCATGAGGGGAGCCCCACTGTGCCCCCAAACCTGGTCTCTCGTCCTGCAGCCGCATCCCTGCCAGGCAGATTGGGAGCTCCAGGCTAAGCCTGTGTCTGATGAGTCCCAAGAAATCTCTGAGCATCTCCTCAGACATGGGCACATGGCATCTCCCAGACAGCTGGTGCTCCTTCATTTCATATCCCACGGCAGTTTGCTTGGCGAACAGCATCTTGCCATTTTCATGCTCTAAAATCAGTCACGGTCCCATGAATGTTTCATCTGGGCATCTTAATTTATCTATGGAAACGTTTAAACCTGAGCAGGGTTTGCTCAGGCCATTTCTCATCAAGATGTAGGTCCAGTTCCAGAGATTATCTGCTCAGTGTGTGAACCTGGAGGACCATGGACAAGAGGCCTTTGTCAATACATTGAGTTTTGGTGGCTGGATGTTTTCCCAGGGACCAGGAGCAGGGTTTTGCTGGACATTTCTGCTTCACTCCCACCTGGCTGGTTTAGGACGCCAAAGGGTTCTTGTGTGGAGCCACCCCCTGCACTGGTGGCTCTGGAGCTTCTCCCTGGCTCAGGAGCGCTGGGAGGAGGAGACCTGAGCCTATGCAGCAGGCACATCCCAGCACGGGGCATCCCAGGGATGCTGGACACATCCAGGGCCACCGGAGCTGCAGCCAGTGGTCCCAAAAGCAGCAGACTGGCATTGCCTGTTTGGGCCTTGCTGGCATCTGGGTGCTCCCTGTGAACCGGAGGCCAGTGTCCCCCAGTGTGGACCCCC
>NW_010313375.1:1356-1639 GCF_000700745.2 Antrostomus carolinensis
AGGCTGGGCCTCAGTGCCCCCCCTTCCTGCCGGTGTCCCCAGACTTTGGCATCTGTCAGATCCCCAGCCCTGGCACTACTGCTGCCCCAGGGACCCCTAGATGTGACCCTACTGTGGTGGCTGCCCTGCTGTGTGCTTCCCAAGAGACCCCCCTGATGTGACGTCCCCTCGACATGACCCCCCCGAGTGACAGACCCCAGCTGAGCCCCAGGTGTGATCTCCCCCGATGGTGTTCCCAGGTGTGACCCCCTTGGGTGTGACTCTCCCAGTGTGACCCCCACCC
>NW_010313376.1:0-577 GCF_000700745.2 Antrostomus carolinensis
ACAGTAGGGACAGGGCCTGGTGGACCCAGGTGACAGCAGGGACAGGGCCTGGTGGACCCAGGTGACAGCAGGGACAGAGCCTGGTGGATCCAGGTGACAGCAGAAGAGCCAACATCTTCCCCCACAGCCTGGGGGTGAGGCACCTCCCCTCCCCTCCCCTCCCTGGGGACAGCCACCACGGGAACACAAATCGGGGACAGAGAAAGCTGAGCCAGGAAGTGGGTCAGGACCAGGGTGACACCGGAGGTGCTGGCAGAGGTGGCTGGTGTCCCCTACCCGAGACGATGTTGACGATGCGGTAGGGGATGCCCAGGGAGCGGTAGAAATCCTCGGCCGTGCCCATCATCTCCTCAAACATCTCCCAGGACTTGTTGTCGTGGGGCGAAGCGTAAACAAACTGCTCGATCTGCAGAGAGACCAGGGGACCCCGGGTCAGTGTTGGGGTGCAGTCCCCTGAGCTCCCGTTGGGAATGTCACCTCCCCTCCCCTGCCCTCACCTTCTCGAACTGGTGGACGCGGAAGATGCCGCGGGTGTCGCGGCCGTGGGACCCCACCTCCTGCCGGAAGCAGGTGGACA
>NW_010313376.1:600-1192 GCF_000700745.2 Antrostomus carolinensis
GTGGGTCCCCACCCCCTGCCGAAAGCAGGTGGACAACCCCGCGTACTTGATGGGCAGATCCTCCGGCCTCAGCCACTCGTCGCGGTGCAGCGCGGCGATGGGCTGCTCCGAGGTGGCGATCAGGTACTTCTCGTCGATGGAGCTGTCGTCTGTCTTCTCACTGCCTTTGCCAATCACCTACCAGAGAGTGAGGGGACACACAAAAGTCATTGTCCCCCTTCCCCAGCTGCTCCGGCGCCTCTGGGGACAAGATGTGCCAGGACAGGCTGACGGGTTTTCGGTGGCGCTGGGAGCGGGGACAGGACGGCTCGGGAACGGGAGCAGCTGCTGGTGGCTGATTGCTCGGCCTCCTTCAGAGGCACCGACAGCAAAGCTGGGGACATGCCACCTCCCTGTCACCACAGCGCTGTGACAACCACCTTGGCAGGGACTGAACCCCAGATGGACCATGGAGACAGGGACAGGAGGGAGGTGATGGCACCGCCTGGCCGGGGCGGAGGGGACCTCAGCCAGCTCCCTCCCCGCGTGGCGGTGGCTGTGGTGGCGGCGGTGGCTGGAGGGGACGGCGGGTGCCAGGCGGCGAGACAGAGCC
>NW_010313376.1:1548-1865 GCF_000700745.2 Antrostomus carolinensis
TGCTCACCTTGTAGAGCTCCTCGTCGAACTGGCTGAGCTGGGCCCCCTCCTGCATCACCTCCTTCCGCATGAAGAACGGGGTGTAGACGGGAGTGTAGCCCCTGGCGCGGAGGCTCTGCAGGGCGTACTGGATCAGCGCCTGCTCCAGGAACACCAGGGGACCCTGGGGACAAGGGAAGCCACCGCCTGTCACACACACACACACCCCACCAGGTCCCTCCTTGCTCAGCAGGTCCAGGAGCGCATCCAGCCCACGCCAGCTCCAGGCTGCTCTGACTGCCAGGCTCAGTGTCACCCTCCAGCTACAGTGGGGACAC
>NW_010313377.1:0-787 GCF_000700745.2 Antrostomus carolinensis
CCCCACTTTGCTAGTGGAATTAGGGTTATGGTGTGGAATTAGGGGTACCACTAGGGACTTTGGGAGTGGGATTAGGGTTCCACCCCGGAAGTAGGAGTATTCCTAATTAATTTGGGAGTGGAATTAGGGTTATGGCCCGGAAGTAGGGGTACCCCTAGGGACTTTGGCAGTGGAATTAGGGTACCGCCCTGGCATTAGCAATATCCCCAGGTACTTCCAGTGTGGAATTAGGGTTCTGCCCCGGAAGTCAACATACCTCAGGAATTGGAGAGTGGAATTAGGGTTCCGCCCCGGCATTAGCAATATCCCCAGGGACTTCCAGTGTGGAATTAAGTGTTGTGCCCCAGAAGGAGGGTTAGCCCTAAGGGCTTTGGGAGTGGAATTAGGGTTCTTCCCCGGCATTAGGAATATCCCAAAGGACTTCCAGTGCGGAATTAGGGATCGGGCCCGGAAGCAGGGTTACCCGTAGGCACATCCGGTGAGGAATTCGAGGTCTTCCCCAGAAGTAGGGTTACGCCTAGGGACTTGCTAGTGAAAGTAGAGTTCCGTCTTGGAACTCTGGGTACTCCTAGGGACTTCCGGTGTGGAATTAGGGTTCTGCCCTGGAAGGAAGGTTACCCCTAGGGAATTCCAGTGTGGAATTAGGTTTCTGCCCCGGCATTAGCAATATCCCCAGGGACAGTGTGGAATTAGGGTTCTGCCCTGGAAGTAGGGTTACCCCTAGAGACTTCGAGAGTGGAGTTAGGGTTCTGGCCTAGAAGTAGGGGTACCCCTAGGGACTTTGGGA
>NW_010313378.1:0-2812 GCF_000700745.2 Antrostomus carolinensis
ATTAATGATGTGGCCTCTCACTTGGTTGGTGGAGGCCCCGTCCCTGGAGAAATATCAGGTCAGGCTTGATGGGTTTCTTAGCAACCTGCTCTAGAAAAGATGTCCCTGCTTACTGCAGGGGGGTTGGACTAGATGACCATTGAAGGTCCCTTCCAACCCAATACATTCTATGATTCTATGAATGTGTACAAACATTCAGGTAAATCCAGTACTAAAGGTGGAAGAACGATCAAGAAATATTTGAAAAGTTGATATGTTGCTTACCCAGATAACAGCCTTAAATATCCGTGTACAGTATATAAAAAAACCCAAACCAACACACAAACCAATTTTTCTACAATTAAATCTTGTCTTAGCTCATCCATTCTCCTGTTCCTACCACTTTCTGAGAATTTTCAGCTGTGCTTAGTGTTTGCATGACTTTGATCTTAAGTAAAAGGCATTAAATCCATTTGCTTAGTTTTAGAAGTAATTCTTCCTGACAGATTCAGTCTACTAGAGGCTGGGCACTGATTGCAGCTTTTAAGTAGAATGGAAAATATACTTTCATTGAGGAGAAAACTGCATGCACAGAAGAAGGTTATATTTTTGCAAAAAAAAAAGAAAAAAAAAAGAAAAAAAAAAAAGAAAAAAAAAAAAGAAAAAAGTTCCTGCTATTTACATCATGGGAAAACTTGTTCAGTGGTAAATCTGGAAATGCTCATTGGTACAATACTGCCTGTTTTGTTCAGTTCACACCACTTGCCCAATGTGAGGTTCCACCTCTCTGATAGTCCTCTCTGCCTCACCAGTTTGAAGTGAGGGAAGGAGAATATGAGTCTATCTAATTTTGGGCATGAGATTAAGGTCTTTATTTTATGAGGATCATATCGTTAGACTTTTTTATCCTCAAAATAAAAAAGATTGCCAGCTAGATGATCCAGAGTAGGAGCCTAAGGCACTCAGATGTGTCTTCTGGAAGAGTCTGTTCATCACATTGTCCGTCAGCTTTACACAAAGGTAGAACTGCTGGCCCTCTTAAGCCAGATGCTTAACACAGACTGTGAAAATATCTTCAATGTCTTTGCTTGCTAAAATTTAGGAGCCAATTTCTATGCTTTATTTTTATTTATTTATTTATTTTTTTCCCATGAGCAGGACTACTCATATTTTGCATTTAATTTTCTTTTAGGAATAATTTAGTATATTTTTTTTCACGTATCTCCATATCCCACAGACTTACAGTATAGACAGTTGTTCTGTAAGTTTGTATTTGCTTTGTCAAGACAAAGAACTGGTATGGTCAGGAGAAGGGAAAAGGAAAGGAAGAAACATATAGTAGAAGAAAACATACTTAAGGAACACAAAAGTTATTGAACAAATTATTAACTCCAGTTCATTGTTAGTGCAACTCTCCTTACAGAAAAATATGAAATCACAAAAAGAATCAATACCTCACAATTTTTAATTATTTTTGTCACTTTTTTCTTTTCTGCTTCTTTTCCTTAAGAGCTACATGTTTTTAACGTTTTGTTAGGGATTCTCAGAAGTGATTGAGAACCCTGTTTTCAAGTTTTACCACTATTCAGTTGGCTGTTTTTTCTCTTGGAGATGTTACTTCTGAATAATAATTCATTTTTTAACAATCTATCTAGCATCCAAAAAGAGTACCATCTCCATATCAGTCTAAAAGAAGCTTTGAGTAAGCTAACTGTGAAGTTATATGCTTTGATGTGAGCACCACAGAACTAAGCAGCATCTGAGCAAAGATTTGTACTGATTGCTTTCAAATAGTAGATGTAAGTGCCTGAAAAGACAACTGAGCACCTTAACATTTTTGTGAATCTAGCATTTTGAGTTGGTTTTGTGAATCTATCTCTTCACTGTTAGTTATTTCAACTTGAAACACATGGGTTACTCTTTGCAGAAGTACTGAATATTCAAGGCTGTAGTTAAGGTTAATAGAGAATGTATTTTAAAAAAAAGTTACATAGAATTTGAATTACTCTGAACAGAGTACTTACCTTGATAATACCTTGGCAACAAAAGCGTCACTGCTTTTACTTTAATCTCAATATGCCTTTGTACATTGAGTGGACAGTAGATAAAAATAATGTCTGGACTCACACATAGACTGAAGAAGATAAAAGGAAATGTTTACCTGTATGTGGAGTGATATAAAGAGTCAATGGGGTAAAAAAAGTACACAATTATGTAGTTGACTATTTTATCATATACAAATATGGAGGAGAATTGTCGTTGTCTGGGCAACTTTAATTTTCACCTTTCTTAACTTTTAAATAATAGCTTTCCAATCTGAAGCACACTTAAACATGACTAAACATACTAGTTATCAGAAATCTGCTCATCGGTGTATAAACAAATGTAGTTGTGAAGTTTATGACACTAATTTGTTTTCTTAAATGTTTAAGATCAAGCATTGAGATGTTAAAAGATATTTTCATTACAGCTGTACTTGTGTATTTTAGAGGAGAGATTGCATTTGAAGAGAGTTGAAAATGACTTCCATGTACAGTGAGGTGTGGAGTAACAGCATTTCTTCCCTGAAAAGATGTAGCTGGTGAAGAGATGCATAAGCATATGCCAGTTGTATCCATTCCAGGGAAGAAGGAAAGAATGTGAGAAAGGTGTACAGATGGCCAAGGCATTTCAGCTCAGGTGAGACTATCATTTATTTCAAACTGTGCTCTGGAAGACCTGTGTCTGTACTGACATCACATATTAATGCTCAAAAGTCTGAACAGCTTGTTATAGGGAAGAGTGACAAATAACCTTTTGTGACCTTGTTGATACTTGGATTGCAGCTCTTGTT
>NW_010313378.1:2841-9216 GCF_000700745.2 Antrostomus carolinensis
TAAGCCATATGCATCCTTGGCCTCAGAAATACTAACTAAAGGCCACCTGGCTGACAAACTGATTTATTCCTCAACTTCCTTTCCAGGCTGCTAGTGATTATTGTGATTTTTATGTAAAATCTTTAGACCAGGCTTTCTATTTTGCATTTTTTTAAAAGATGCTTTGGATACAAGTAGAAATGTTTGTCTTGATTTTTAATACAGACATTTGTGTTCCACTTTGGTGTCTTTTTATTGCCCTGTCCTTTATTCCACTTTAATGTCCAAGAACACAGAAATAATTTTCTCAAGCTCAGTCTGACCTAGTATTGGACATTATAGTGTATAAAAGATGAATTCTGTGCCCATATCACTGTAGAAATTTTCACTTTAGATACCTGGCAGTATCATGGCTTTCACACTATAATTCATTTGCATGATTCACCTATACAGTAAGCACTTATTATTTTCATTTGATAGCTGTGGAAACTAAGGCACACAGGAACATGTTGCCAAAACTTTTTTAGAAAGATGGGGATTAAAACTAGGTCTCCAAAATTAATCTGTGAGTCACTATGCAGTCTGTCTTAATAGATGACTGTGCCCTGCATCAACTGAAGCTCCCAGCTGCTTTGAAGTGCACGATCTCTGTAGGTTTTGAAGAGTAGCTTGTCAAAGAAAAAAAAAAAAAAGGAAGTTGTATGCATGAGTAAGGATTGAAGTCTTAGGAAGAGAACAAAGAAAAAGAAAGCTTTTCTTCCAGTTAAGCCCAGAAGAAAAATAGAATATTGAACTATTATTCACTAAAAAACGGAATGTTGAACTGATATTCTCTTGGGACCCAGATATGTTTGGCTATAACGCACTTTCTTGAACTACCAGAAGAGGAGGGGAAGTGCCAGAAGACTGCACAGCCTTTGTTTGTCCCTATTTCAGATGCTTATGAGCATTGTTCATGGTCCATGTAGGCACTATCACAGGCCATTCTTAAAAAACTGAAAAAACCCCAATTTTTGGCAACCTTCACAGGTCATTGCCATTCCCCAGCTAAGGAAGCCTCAGAGAAGTGAAGGCCATTTTTTCAAACACACCATTTTTTCAAACTAAAGAACAACTCAATTTAGCTCTTGTTATACAATACTTTCATATCCTTGTTTTCTAGAGAAGTTACTCATTTGAGTACTGACAAAATGCATCACTGCACTGCCTTCTGACTGTGCAAGAGCACAATTTGAGGACTGTGACAGCAGAAGGGATATTAGCAGGATTTAAAGTATTCCAGTGGATTTTGGAGGAGGACCAGAGAGAGCTGCTATTATTAATGTAGTTTCCTTGAGCTGGACATTCTCTCTTCTCTGTCTGTCCTTTACATTATGCTGTGATTTCTTTCTGAATAAAGCTATGTGTGTAAGTCATTGAAATTCATTTTTATTTCCTAAGTTACTTCTTTGGCTTATCAGGTAGATGTCTGTGCTTTTGTGACTGGAGGTCATCAATTCTATTTAAAATGCTGAATCCATAAGTTTACTTGACAATCTTCAGAGATGGACACAGATCATTACAATGGTAAAGGTAGTACAGTCTTGTTTCAGAATTTTTTACTTCAGGATAACACATCATATCTAAGTGGAAAGGAAAATTAACACTCAGACTGCAGCTTGAATTTCACAGACAGAAGGCAAGGTGGAGTCTGACACATGAATTCCATATATTTTCAAAAAGTTATAAAAATCCTCCTCACCTTTTACTGATTTTACTGCTTAGCATCTCTATCACATAAACCTTACTGTATTATTTCACTCATCTGACACATTTTCCTTAGGGACTGGACATAATGCTTTTTTAGCTTTTAAATATTTTTTCTTTTTTTTTAGAATCATGGAGAGGAGCAGATTTTAAAAACCATTGCCATTTTAATGGAAAATATCACACATCAGCTGGTTCAAACTGTATGCAAAATATGACATGTGTGAATGTGCCATTTTGCAATGTGCCTGTGTGATTTGCTCCAACAATTAATCAATGAAAACTAAGCCATTTCGGAAATAAGTGGCGGATTTTGGAACTTGAGTTTTAGGTAGTATTCTCCTAAAACCCAAAAGCTTCAGAGCACAGTATAGTTTGAGTCACTGTCAGAGGTTGATACAAGCGTTTCCTGGGATGGCATCCAATTAGTGGCAGCACAGATACAGTCAAATATTTTCCTATTGGCCCATCTATCTGCTGCATTTGTTCAATAACTTCATCTGACTGGCCCCTAGTAGTACAGTATTGGAATGCCTCCAATTTAATGTCGTAATCTAAATAATTAAAGAAATTTGGGTTTTGTCACGTCTAGGGGGAGAGTCCTAAAAGAGCCCTTAAAAGATCCTATCATACGGATGAGAAGTTATTTATGAAGTCTGAATTTCTAACAAAGAAATGAGATAATTAAAAAATCATCATCCTGCTTACCTATATTTATTGTACTAAACAACTTGAGATGTTCTTTAAAAGCTTAGCCAAAATAAATTTGAATTTATACACAATTACAGACTGAAATGTTAAGAAAGAACTCTTCATTATCCTGAACATCCTCTTCAATAACAATGTCAGCAGATTTAATATTCCTTTTGTCTCCTTCATTAACTTTAACTTTTATTTTTTCATGCAAAACATCAATCCATAATCCATTTAAATACTAGCAAATGGCACACTGGAACATCTTAGCTTGACCACCTCTAGGATCATTTGTGATAATTTGTGCATCAGAGTATATTTCCCCTTGGTAATGAGAATACCTTTGAATACATTCATTTATCTCTCATTTCCTTATAGGATTAGTAAATGTTTTGTTCGAGCATTTATGTGATGTCTGGTAGGTTTATATCAAATGAATAGAAATAAATCTAACAGTAGCATTTAAAATTATCCCTAAGACTTTATTTTTCAATGATATCTACCTAAAAATCCTTACTGATATTAAAGTTGCTGCTGAGATAATTTTCCAGCATATTGACCAACACTGTCCCATTACAGAATGTGTCCATTTATTGTATCTTGGTTCACAATAAAAAAGTTTTAAAGTTCTAACATTTTAATACAGAAAATCCTGCAGTGCATGTCTAGTGCCTCTCTCAGCAATGGCAGCAGCTGGTGGTCAATATGGGGTTTAAAAGTCAAAAGATGTACTCCAAAGATTTCTGCCTATAATGGTGACATGATGTTAACTATTTATCATGCAATGTCCAGACTGCCTCCAGGAACTTGGTTTTTGGATCTTACATGGAAAGGGAATACTTCTGAAAAGCCTGGAAAAAATAACTCAAGCATTAAAAATATTAATAATATTACAAGAACTGCAGTGGCTTAAAAATAGGTTTTTTACATGAAAAATATATATTTAGTTTTTTAAAAAATCTTTTTTTTTTTTTTTTTTTTTTTAGCTCCACCATAAATTAAAAAAATAGAGAAAAAAAGAAATTTAAAACTTTTAAGAAAATCTTGCTGCAAATATTATAATTTAATAATCATCCCTGATCCCTAAAGTATTATCTCAAGTTGTTTGGAAGTAATTTTTCCAGTATATTTAACAAGAACTGTTTTGCATGGTGGGTAGGCTGACCTTGGCTGGCTGTCAGATCCCCACCCTGTTGCTCTCTCACTTGTCCTCTTCAACAGGTTAGGAGGAGAAAAGAAGATGAAAAAAACTTGTGGCTCAAGATAAAGAGAAGGAGATCATTACCAATTACTGTCATGGGCAAAGCAGACTCAACTTGAAGAAAATTAATCTAATTTATTGCCAATTAAAATAGAGTTGGATAGTAAGAAACAAAGACTAATTAAACTAACACCTCTTCCTCTCTTTTTTTTTTTTTTTTTTTTCTTCTGGGCTCATCTTTACTCCTTCATTTCCATCTCCTCTACCTCCACCTCACACTGTGAGGCACAGGAAGGAGGGAATGTGGAATGGGTGTTGCACTCATAACAGTTCTCCTCTGTCTCTCCTTGTTCCTCACACTTCTCCCTTGCTCCAGTATGGGTTCTTCAGGGGTTGTAGTTCCTGCCATTAATCTGCTCCTGCATGGGATCTCCATGGGCTGCAGTTCTTTCAGGGCATAACCACCTGTTCCAGCATGGGGTCCTCCATGGACTGCAAGGGAATCTCCTTCTCTGACCTTGGTGTTTGCAGAGCTGTTTCTCACACATTTTCCCCCTCGCTCCTCACTGCCTGTAGTGCCCTTTCTTAGATGTTTTCACAGAGGCAACACCAGCTTGGCTGATGCACTCAGCTGTGTCCTGTGGTGGGTCTGTTGGACCCTTCTGAAACTAGCTGTGTCCAGCACAAGACAGCCCCTGGTCTCCTCATAGATGCCAACTCTGTAGCATCCCATTAGCAAAATTTAAATTTTGTAAGAGGAAGACCACAAAAAGTTTAAAGCCTCTTTTCAGGCTGACTGCTTCCTAACAAAGTTAGACATTGTGCATCTAGTTATTAAAGACTGATTTACACTCAAGAAACATCTAATTTCTGTGAGTGTTAAAGATAATATATTTTATTCATTTTGGAGAAAGAAGTTTCTTTGGAGACAGGTGAAAATGATTAAAACACACTGGACAGATGATAAAGAAATTAGGGATACAAGTTCCAAAACATTGTGGAGCTGCACACAGATAACTCTACTCCAGATGTCTTGGTCTTCCCTCTACTTCTTTCTTAGAGTACAGAATAACTTGCATATATTGTCATCTTGAAGTCCACTAGGATTAGCTTAAAATTAGAGGTGTGACATTTGTAGAAAGTCTCTTAGATTCTCTCAGAAACCAATATATCTATGTCATAAATGATCTTCAGGCCATGAGAGAGAAGTAAAAACACTACAAACATATATGATGTTTCCTCAGTGCGCTTTCTCTTCTTCAGCTTCATGTTTTCTATCTGTTCAGAAACTTTCTGTGAATTTGTCTTCCAAGTATTTCAGTACTGTTCTCTTGAACTCATTTATGGTTTTGATCTTTAACATCCTTTAGTGATGAGCTCAAACTGTTTTCCCTTTATTGTCCAAACAATGACCCATTGTTTATTTTGAAACTCATGCATATAAGTACTGAACTCTCTTAAAAAAAAAAAATAATCTCTTTATTAAAAGGTTGTGCCAGAACTTCTCTTGAAAGATGATTAAAAACTCTTCCAGTTTCCACTCTAAATATATTAATGGCCAATTCATCCCCATTTGTTTTGTGCTAATTATCTGATAGGTAATATGTTGATTCTTTCAGAAAGACTTGCTGTGTCCCTTCTCAGACATTATTTTGCTAGCCTAAACAAGCCAAACTTTTCTAGCATCTGCTCACAAACCATTTTTAAATTTCTTTAACTATATACCCTGCACCCTTTCTAATCTTAATTAATGTTTGCTGGGGATTACAACAGAGAGAGGGAGGAGAAATAAATCCATACTTTTGCCTCCTACCTCTGGAGATTCATTTTAGATGCTATTCCCTTTTGTTTCTTTTAACTGTGATATGCTAGCATGCTCTGTGTAGCTGCTGATGGTACCACTCTTATATAAGAACATTTTCCATTAGAGAAGAAATGAAAGAAATTAATGAAGAAATTAAACATTGAGTTGTCATTTACCCAGAGATCTGTAAACAGCTCTGGTCTTTTAATAAAGGAAAGCAAGAGTACATGCACAATATGCAAGATATAACCCTCAAACAAAAAACAATTGTAGTTAGAGACAGACCTCAGCCATATGCAATGCATCTTGGTAATCTTTGGAGAAGTTCCAAGTCCAATACCAGTCCTTAATTTTGTGGCTTTATCCTTGCCACGACACAGGGAGAACAATGTCGTACAGGGCTCAGAGAGCAACCTGGCATCTGAAATCTGCCACAGGTTCCCAGAAGTCTGGGTCTATCAGTGTTATTGGCACTCCCAGGTGTCTATATGAATGTGTCTGTCTGTGTCTCTGTTTCTATTTTAAACTGCTGTTTTCCCCCCTGGGGCAATCACCACATTGACGTCAGAACATTGCCCAGCACCTCATTTATGTCTGAGAAGAAAGGGAAATAGTGTTGAGAAGAGAGATCCATGGAAAAAATAATATTCAGTGTGTGTTAAAAGCATTGAGGGAGGAGGAGTAAATGGAAGAGAAGGGAAATTTCAAGTCAGTGTATTTATGTTATCCTAAATACCAAAAAAATCTGGTTATTTTGGATACAAATACTGCATTAGTATCTGAGAATATAGTTAGGCAATTTTTTTGGAATATCTGAATACCTGATTATAAATGAAATAGCTTGGAGATGTTTCTTATCTTTTTTTCTCCATTTAAGAATTTTCTTATTCAATATATTTATAAATTAGTATTACTCAATATATTATAAATGACCTGGATGAGGGAATAGAGT
>NW_010313379.1:0-301 GCF_000700745.2 Antrostomus carolinensis
CTGCTGTATCCTCGTGGCTGGGGGCTCCTGGGGGGCTTACACGGGGGTGGTTTCCATCGCAGGAGGTGGTTATGAGCTGCTGCCGTGATCTCCTCTCTCTCCAGACTCATCGACCTCGTGTGTCTTCTCCCCAAGCAGCCTGAGACACCTCAAGTCCTACTCGTGATCAACCTCCTGCCTGGATCCCGGGATGGTTTGGGAATCTTTGGGATCACGTTGAACCCCATCAACCCCACCACAGGTTGGAAGCCGAGTGGTGACGCTGCCGAGGGGCTGAGCCACCAGCTCCCGAGGAGCCTCG
>NW_010313379.1:416-1137 GCF_000700745.2 Antrostomus carolinensis
CCGGGCCGGTGGAGCTCGGCCAAGCTCCCCGTTGATGGTTTAATTACTGTGGACGTTGCGTGCGGACGGTCTCGTTAAGCGGCGGAGGGGAAGGTTTGGAAGCTGTAACATGTCAGGGTGCAGCCGTGGGTGGTCGTCCTCGTGTCCCTGTCCTAATTTGTCCACCCCCTCGTCCCAACCCTGCCCCTGGGTCTCTGAATTAGGTCACCGATGGCCAAGGGGAGAGGGGGGGGAGCAGCGATGTGGGGTGCAGCCCCCGCAGCCTCCAGACGTGACCAGAACAAAAGCAAACGCTCGTTAAACTCTTGACATCGTCCTCCCGAGCAAACAAACCCCCTGGGACCCACGTTCCTCCAGCAGCTCCTCAGGGTGGGTGGCTCAGCCTGGTCCCCCCCAAGAGGACCCCAAGGGACAGTGGCAGTGGGGACACTGCAGACCCATGGCCGGGTGTCCCCATCAGAGCTGTGGCTGTTGTCCCCAGGGCTGTGTTGGGGTGTCATTGCTCTTGGTGACCCGTGGGTGCTGGTTCGGTGCCATCCCGGGGACCCCCGGGAGCTTTATCCGTGGGGAAGGTGAATCTGGAGGGGGCAGAGCTGGTGGCTCCCCCGTGTCATTGCTCTTGGTGACCCGTGGGTGCTGGTTCGGTGCCATCCCGGGGACCCCCGGGAGCTTTATCCGTGGGGAAGGTGAATCTGGAGGGGGCAGAGCTGGTGGCTCCCCC
>NW_010313380.1:0-575 GCF_000700745.2 Antrostomus carolinensis
CCCAGTGCGGCCATGTGCCAAACCTCCCAAGGGCTTCCAGCTCCAGATCCGTAACCCTGCAACAAATGGGTCCCAAGCCCACCATCCTCCTGCCCACCCACCTGCAGACACTGGCATGGTGACAGCCTCCATCAGCCCAAACCCCACTCACCAAAACTTGAATATGATCCCAGTGGCAACCAGGACAATGATGATGGAGATGGTGATGGTGACATACAGCTGAGGGTCCACACCTGCGAGACACAGGGAGAGAGGTGGGGGTGATGGCCACCCCCGCCAGTCCCCAGAGAGCAGCAGAGCAAGGGAAGGTTCCTGCTGGCTTCTCCGGCAGGGACAGGGGGTGAGAGAAGCAAAGGGCAGAATTACCTTCCCCCCGGGGCCCAAACAAGAATGGCCGCAGTGTGGCCGGGGTCTCGCGCAGGTTGAGCCCTGCGTTGTGCAGGAGCGAGTGGGAGTTGGGCTGCGCCGTTGCCACCCCATGTGGCGAGACAAAGGTGTAGCCCAGTGGCGGGAAGCCTGGGTTGGCCGAGTTGGTGTCCCCTCCATCCTCATCCGACACTGTGGGACCCCAGACG
>NW_010313381.1:0-698 GCF_000700745.2 Antrostomus carolinensis
GGAGCTGCTGCCACCAAGCTACCACCACCACAGAGCCACCACCAGCCCTCACCTTCCAGGGCTGCTGACCTGAGAGTGCAGGTGCTTGGCCATCCCACCAAAGAGTCAGCCTCCACCAGCGAGTGCTTCTGGGGACAGCCCTCAGTTCCCACAGGAGGGAGGTAAAGGGCTGGGTGCCTGCTGCTCCAGTGCCACCTTCCACACTAGTTGGCTGCCAACCCCACCAGTGGCCATCCACAAAGGTCCAGCAGATCCCTCCCTCATTCATCCGATCCCCAAAAACATCATAGGTGGGCAGGTTGTGGGATGTAGTGCTGCATGGTGGCATGTCTATGGCCAAGCTTATGTACCCGTGTAAGTCTTGAGCAGTCACACCTAGGGGGTCATGTCAGGTGGGGACAGGTGACTACCACCATGTGCTACGACCCTGGAGAACATGTCATGCTCTACAGAGGGAAAGGTGGCACTGTGTCCTTCAGGGAGGGGATGGTGGGGAAGAGCAGTGCTAGCCCTGCAGGGAAGTGACAAAGAACAGGTTTGGATTATTTTGGGGGAGAGGGAAGAGGTGGAAGAAGCAGGGAGGAAAGGATTTAAAGAGAAAAAAAAAACCAAAACTGTAAGAGATGTAGTGTGAGTGAGGGCAAAGGGCAGAGGAGGAGGAAGAAAGGATGAAGCAAGAGACCAGAGTGGAGGCTCCT
>NW_010313381.1:718-2611 GCF_000700745.2 Antrostomus carolinensis
AGGGGCTGCTTCATAGCCCCTTTGCCTCCTGACGCTGCCAGCCCTGGCCGGGCTGGCAGAGAGCTGGGAGCACATCCTGCTGCCGCACAGCTCTGCACCTGGGGCAGGTACAGAGGAGCAGAGCTCTGCAGGGCTTCCTGAGGACAAGACACCTGGCAGGCTGGCCCAAGGGACATCTGCCTGGCCTTGCTAGAGGGTCCCTCAGGCTAGCACCAGGGTGGGGGGGCATGCCGTGGGGCAGCAGCAGAGCCCAGGCAATGAGCAGGGGCTCCTCTCCTTGCCCAGGCACCCACCCTGGTACCGGCTCCAGCAGCAAGGTTGGCACTGGGTTCAAAGGGCCTGGGTGCCAAGGGTGGAAGAGGCACTTGTGCCATCCAAAGATTTGCAAGCCAGGTGTTGTGAGGTTTGGGCAGAGAGAGGTGGCATCTGTGACAGGCAGAGCCTCAGGGGAGAACACAAAATGTCGCTTTACTTAAGAAAGGAGCATGTGCTGGCTTGCCTTGATTAGGTTTGATATAATTACAGCTTGTGCTGGAGTTCCCTGGGGTCGGATGGTTCCTCTGGCCAGGAGGAAGCGATGGTGGAGCCCTTCACATGGGAAAAATATCCATCCACTTCACACCATCTCTGCCCTGCAGCAGGTTGGGATTCACAGCAGGTCTTGCTGTCCCTGCGCTGTGCTTCATTTTTGACCAGGCTTTCAAAGTTCAACACAAAATGCTTCAGTGAGTCGGGAGATGAAAGCTGAGCTGTTTCGACTGGCTGGGCCTTCACAAACCCACCAGGCCAGAACAGAAAGCAGGCAGGTGTGTGAGCCACCCTGCTCTCCATCCACATGCTGCCAGGACTGATTCATTTCCTGACCTGCCTTCAAAACAAAAGCACCTTCTGGTTCCCCAGAGACTCGCTCCCAGGGGTTGCAGCAGGATGCACCGGCAGTGTTCTGCTTCCACAGGTGCTCCTTCAGCCCAGGATGGCCAGGCAGGGGAGTGTGAGACCTAATCACTTGCAAAGGCAGCTTCAAAGTGATGGTGGCAGCAGTTGGCACAGCTGAGCATCTCTGTGCTTTCTTCTCATATCAGTCTGGGCTGAGATGCTGTCCCCAGCTGGGCTCACACAAAAGCTTTAGTGCTGCCTTTCTTCTAACAGTTCTACCTGCTTCTCTTCTGTTGTGGGCTGTTTCGAGGCCAGAGATCTAGGGGAAATATGTGAAATGTGGTAATAGTTCATTCTGTCTCTGAGGCTTTTTTCTGGCTGAAGAGCTCAGCTTCTCTCTTGTACTGACCATGAGTTGTTTGAGCCACTTTTCCTCCCCCTGACTTTCACCCCTTTGGTTCTCATGCCTCTATCCCAAACCAATAGCTCAGGAAACACCATTCCCAGGACAGCATATTACACCAGATCTCATTTCTGCAGAGAATGGCCTTCCTCTAGTTGTGGGAAGAATAATCAAATATCAAAAAGCCCAACTTCTGTGGACCTGAGAGATGATGCACTGGTTGTTTGATTTCATCACTTGCACCTACCCAATGTGGGTGGCAGGGCCCTTCAGATTTAGCAGTGTTTCCATACCCACTCCCCACGCATTTTGCTGAAGGTGTAAATGATCCTCAAAGCACAAGGCCACTGGAGAATAAGGCCCTAGATTTCTCTGTCTCCACACCTACATGCGTTCCCACACACTAGATACAGCATTAATGTAAAGCACCACATGTTGACAATGCTAACAGTACATTTGACAGAAACATGTTAGACCGAACCCCAAAATGCAAACCCACGAGAAACTCATTAAGTGGGGAGAGTCAGGACAAGGTCTGGCTTCATGTTGTCTCCACGCCCTTCTCCTGAAGAGGCAGTTTGATTCTGGGAAGGCAGTATCAAGCCAGATTCACC
>NW_010313381.1:2644-20521 GCF_000700745.2 Antrostomus carolinensis
AGGCTGTTACCTTGAATTCAGGCAGGCTGGGACCAGAGGAGCAGTTTGTAGCAGCCAGCTGCAAATTCAGTGCTTTCCAACCACAGTTTCCACTGCAGTCTCAAAAATGAATCAGACTTTGACCCGGATAGAATGATGTTTTTGTTGGTTAGCTTTCTCCCTGATCTCCACCACAGTGTCACAGCAAATCACCTCCCCAGGTGTGTTCTTTCACATTCACAATCACACCATCAACCTAGGTGGAAAGCTTCCCCCAGGAATTTGCAGGCAGAGGTTGCTTCTCCAAGGAAGGTGCGCAGAAAACGTTGGGCTGGCCAGAAGTAGGAAGATGACAGTGAGGACTGTCAGGGCCAAGCCTGAGCAAGCAGGGAGTGATGGTGATAGAGAAGCTAAGCAAGCCTCAGTGAGGAGATCTCAGCAGGGGCAGGCCGAGAAGCTTGCAGTAGGCATTTTTTTACACAACTGGTTCAGGTTCAGCTGAATTGGCCAGAACTATCTCTAATGCAACGCTGCCATCTTCTCCATAGGGCTGCAGTTAGAAAGAGCCTGTCAGCCACCAGTGAGCTGGGAGATTTTTCCAAGAATAGCCTATATGTACTTTACAAAGACCTTTATTTCAGAGAGGGTTAGTGGCAGAGATGCTCCTGAAGATCTCACCCTCTGGCTTCCAAATCCCTTGGGCTTAAACCCTTAAATTCTTCAGAAGCCCCAGCCAGATGAACGTCCAGATTTCATGCAGCCTGAGATGACACGTAGACATGTCATTTGTCGGGACATGCACAGGGTGCTTGGAGCTCTGTAGCTCCTCCAGCAAATATGGTACAGGCACTTGTCCATCTTCCTAGGGGAACGCATCAAAATAGAGCTGTCAGTCTAACCACTGGCACTCAGGAGCATAAAGGTAGGTGGCTGTAGCCTCGCTCTTGCTGAGAGGAGGCTGTTGAGAGCTGGGACACGAGTTATCCCAGGTAAGAAAACCAGTGTCTGCCTCATGAGGAAGCCAATATGCCCAGTCTGTACTGGGGAGGATGTAGCCTGAAAGGTGACGTTTCCTGGCACTCTTCAGGAATTTCAGAGATTCACATATAAACACCCTTCAAGCATGCAAAGCACAGCACTCAGGAGGCTATAGATAGAGCCTGCTCTCTCCTAGGGAATTTATCACCCGCCCCCGCTGAAAACGATCCTAAAAGAACTGCAAGCCATTTCTGAAGAGCTACTAGCAGTCTTACAACTCAGGCATTCCCAGACAACATACAGGGATTGAGGTCCTCAGACAATTAATTCTGAATGCTCAAGGGAGTTCAGGTGGACACGTTTGGTTTTTTTTTTAAACAGGTTCAGAAGAAATTGCTTACCCACTTTTAGAAAGGCTGGAAATTTTCCCTGCAGCTTCCAGAGGAACATCAAGCTCTTCATGAGAGAGACTGAGACATCTTGGCTCCCTACCATAAGGGCATTTGCTGGGGAGTGTGGGGAACTCTGATTCCAATCTGTGGTCTGGACCAGACCCATCAGGTTCAATGTTGTGTCTTCTCTCAGCAGATAAGCATCAAAATCATCTGGTTTTGAGCAAAAATTCCATCCTTTTCTGACAAACAGTAACACATTCCTGCAAAAAGCCTTTCTTTCAACCAGCTGGCATTTGATCAAGGAATCCCCAACCTGTTCAGGTTTTTTCCATTTGAAAACACATGCCAAAAGCTGGGATAGATCCTCACCTGAGCACCATCATTTCAGAAGCTGTACAGAGCAGGGCCTGAGCCGATGGGCTACAGAGCAACAAAATTGATGCATTTCTTTGCACCAGGCCTTAGAAGAAATATAACACCATGAGAAGCAGAGGTTCAAGCATGCCAACGTGTCAGAGCCGTGTCTCTCCACACGAGAGGACAATTCAACATTTTTTGATTTAGAATGGCTTCAAAACAAACCTTCCTGACATGTGTTCATCAGCTGATTTATCACACAAGGTGCCAGCCTGACTTCCTGCCATCAGTAACACAGTGCTGTCAATATCTGGGCATTTGTATCATTTATCTGGCTGGTTCATCTACTCCTGAAATACCTTCTCACTTAGCAGTGAATGTTCTTGTAAGGAGCCCTCTCAAACACCAAGAAACCATTAAAAACTATCAGTGGAAAGCAAAAAACACCCAGGCTTTTTTTGCTGTTTTCTGTCCGATTTTTGTATGCAGCTGATTATTGTCGCAATGTAAATATGATTGTGAATACAAATGTGAAACCCAGAGGAGAATGGAAATTGAGTTTGGGTGAGAATTTTTGTTGTAAGTCAGCTTGCCAGCCTTGCACTTGGTGTAAAGGGAGTTACTGGTGCGTCCATCCTGCAGAGGAGGATGACGTTTCTGGGATCTCAGTAGGGAGGAGATTCCTGAAGGTTAAGGTTGAGCTTCTTTTGCCCAAAGGAAGTGTCACCCTCTTAGTGAGTACCAAACCTTTGCCTCAGTGCCAGGGACAGAGCTCAGAGTAGGCAAAATCCAAAGGAAGCCATGGTTGTGGCGTTGCTTGAGAGAGATGTAACTGCAAGAAACTGGGCAATCAAGTCAGAAGAATTATAGCTTCCAAATGTGTATCGTCATCCTGCTAATTCCTAGCTCTCCCCCTGCTCCCTCCTCTGCTGAAGCTCCAGTCCCCACTTCAATACCTGCCAGGTCCTTTTAGAGAGCTGACATTTCAATTCCTGACATTTTCTGCAGCTCCATCTGGGAATTAATGGCCGGATATTAGCAGCGATGGGGCCGTTTATCATAATTAGTCTCATGAAGCTACTAAGCATCCAACTATTTTTCTTCAGCGCTAAGGAAATAAACTGCAGAATCCAGTAGACGAGACGGACGATTTATTTATTGATTGATTTATTTTGGTCTGTCAGGATGCAGCTTTAAAGTTTGCTGAGATGAGCAATGCTTCTCAGAGGCAATGACGACAGAAGGGCTGGCTCGCTTTGGGTGCACATGCTGCAGAGAAGAGGGCCCAAAACCCCTTGAGACAGTGAGGAAGCATTTGTTACCCTACATCTGCTCCAGCCTCCTGCTGATATAAAGCGATGAGTTGCAACAGGTTGAGCCCTGGCTGGACAAGCTCACGAAGACACAGCCACTAGCCGCACGATGGCATCATGAATGAAAGCCATCTCCAGGCATGCCTTTTCTTCTCCATCAGGAAAGCAAACCAAGGGTACCAGTTACTTTACAGGAGGTGGCACACAGACCAGCAGCTCCAGGACTGTCTTTTGGCTGGGTGTGCCAGGTTGTCTTTGGACCTTAATGCTAAAAGGAGGATGCTGAAGACAGCACACGTGTCTGTCACCTTCCAGAGGTGCCTGGGAACAGATGAAGTTCTTTTCTTACTTGTCATCCCACTCAGAGCAGGGTGAAGGACTAGCTTCTTGTTTTCCTTCCCCAGAGGATCAGCAGTGAAGGGCGGGAAGGCAAAATCTGATATACAAGAGAGATCAGACTGAGTGCCCTGTGTGTAGGGGAAGGCCCCTTGGAAGGGCTGGGACTCACCATGAGCCACCTACTCTGGCAGAGATAAGGTCCACCCTGGAGTAGCTAACACTTGCTGTGCTCTCAGTCTTACTTTTTAGGGGCCAGTGCAATATGCTCTGTGTTTCTGTGAGCTTGGGCACTCAAGAAACATGCCAGAGCCTGCACTCCTCTCTGGGCATCACTGGTCACTGATGTGCTGAGATCTACCAGACATTGCTGTCCATCCTGATGGCTACTGCTTTGGGTAAGGAGCCTATGCTGATTTCAGTAGCTCTTCTACCATCTTGTAAGCTTTGATGACCACCTCACAAGTATTGAATGGGAGGAGATGGGAGGCCCCTGCCAGGGTCAGCAGCCTCGTACCACAAGGTTCTGCATGGCTTGTAGCCTGCAGTGGGAGCTCCTCTGCCTGCAGCTCCTCTCTGCTTAAGAAAGAAACGAGGATTGCAAAGCCATGTGGAGCTTCTGCCTGGAGTGAGGCACAAAGACGTCCTGGGCTCACTGTTGTTCTTCAATCTATCCCCATAAAAAGCCACAAAGTCTTGCTACAACCCATACACCTCAGTGCTCACCTGCAGCAGGCTCACCTCCTTCCCCACGGGCTGATTATCAAGAGCTTTCCATCCTGAGGTTTGCTATGCAAACATCGAACATTTGTGTTTAAATATTACACTGTTGTGCTGATGTGAAGCTAGTAATTACAGCCAGATGGGACCTGGCTGACAGGCAGACACAGGGCCCACACACTGCTGGGTGGTGGCTGTCTTTTTTTTTGCAATACTCTATAGCCGACCACCGGCAGGAATATCAGAAAAGCTGAAGGTAATTGAAAACCATGGGGGGTGGAGGGGAAGTTTTCTAAATATATTGTGCAATGTATTCCAGGTGAGCGCCAAGTATTCCTGGCTGCAGTACCTGGCAGCCTCCATACTATACCTGGGACATGATCCAAGCCAGCGTGCTCCAGCCATACATCCCTCCAGGCACAGCCTGATGGTGAGATGCACTGATTTGGTATTAGCACCTCCTGCAGCACCAACAGGATCTGAGCCTGCAAAGCCTTCCTCAGCTGAGGAAAAAGCTCTTTTTGCACGGGGACCTGATTCAGCCTGCATTCTAGTCCATCAAAATGTACCCAACAAATATGCTACAGTCCCAGGGCCACCACATTGCTAGCATGAGCTCACATCTGCTGCTGCCTCCTCACCTGCTGAGCTGAGAGATCATCTTCACTCTGCATGCCTGCGCACATTTCTGCCTTGCACAAGCTGCCCAGGGTAGGAAATACTTCATTTTCTACCAGCTCCAGGATTCCAGGTCTGATTCTGTTCAAGCCAAAGCAAAAGCATTGTAGTGAGCGGTGGATTTTTTCCCCTGGATGATAGTCCATATTCACATTCAACATCTGTTTGTATTTTTGATAGATAATCCTCTCCCACATTGCCTCTCCCCTACACATCAAACAGACCCGAAAGGTGAGCAGGAACATACCAGTTTGAGCAAATGCCTCGATGTTTGTCCTGCCCAACATCTGTGTTATATATACACACACCACCAAGTGCCCAGAAAGCAATCCCCCTCCTCACCCTACAGACCTGATCAAGCTCTAGCAGCTACAGCAAGGGAAGTACCAGCCACCATTTGCTGCCTGAAAGAGGGGCTGGATCTCACTGATCATGCCCAATTTAAGTAGCCCTGGTAAAGAAACCACTGCAGGTGATACCATTCCTGGGGAAATGAGCTGTAAAGGCTACAGCTCTTTCTAGGCAAATCAATGTAGCTCTGTTTAAACTCCATCTTCTCATAAGCTAGTAGCTCCCCTCTTTGTAACAAATACTCCCGCAGAGGGAGACAGGAAGCTCTGATACATCCATTCAGGAACCTACACCACAGCTCCTGGACCCCATCCTCTGAAGAGGCTGACCAGAAGCCTGTGGCCATCTGATTTGTGTTCATGCTTCCTTTGCTTCTCTGCTGCCCTGTTCTCACTCGTCTGCCGCCTCTCTGGGGAGCTGCTTCTCTCTCTTCCTGTGCTGTGTGGGCTTCCAACTTCCCAAATCTTCCTCAAAGGACCACGAGTAGAGCTTTTCAAGGAAGCTTATTTCAGCTGTCATAAACCCCAGGAGGGTGTTATGGGAAGGGAAGGACTCAATGTCTCTCTGCTTTCTGCACCCAAGAAGCAGAGCTTTAGCATGCCATTACCAACCCTTGTTCCTGCAGTAACCTTATCCAGCGCCGCGTGGGTCTGTGGAGGCTGTGTTGCACTACTGTTGCCTTCATGAATAATGGATCCCCCTCCACCTTCCCTCTCCTCTTCCCTGTTAGATCCCATTTCATGTTGGGCATGTCTGGTATGTTTGCTGCATCCCTGGGGTTGATCTGAACACTCATTCCCAGCTCCAGTTCCCCTCCTTCCCAAGATGCAAGTCATACACGAGAAGGCACCAGGAAAAACTCAAGTGGTTATTAGCAGAGGCATGAGCAGAAGCTACCTGTTGGGTTTTGTAGGGGTTTAAGGTATTTCTATTGCTTCCAGTGAGGCTGTGAAGCTTGTATATTCAGGGCCCTGAGAGCACTAATAGGCTTTAGTGGCTGTGTTTCATCACATCCTCTGTCAAAATTCAAGCTTCTGTTTCTGTGCCTGTCTTATTATAGCAGACAGCAGCTCCAAACACCTAAAGTACCCTTAGAGTTTGCAGAAGATAATTAAAACAGGAGACACATCCCATTGTCAGCAGGGTTGGAAGTATCAGTTAGGGCTGCCCAACATTTCCTCCTATAAGGCCAGTTTTTCAGCTGAGGTTGGCAGGAACCTCTGGAGACCATGTAGTCCAACAGCCTGGCTCAAAGCAGCGTCAGCTTGAGCCGGTTCATCAGGACCACGTCTCACCAGGTTTTGAGTATCTCCAAGGATATAGACCAGACAATGTCTCTGGGCAGCCAGTTCCAGTGTTCGATCACCCTTATGATACAAGGGGTTTTTTTAATATCTGAACAGATGTTCTTGTTCTTCCCAGCTCTTGCTTTCCCTGTGAAATATACTCAAATTTGGCCAAAATCAAAAACTCTTTGGCAAAAAGAACTCTATGGGTGACTATTACAGAACAAAGCACGTATCCATATACTCATGCAAGTTGCCCAAAGGCCAAGCTGATTGCAGCATGAGAAATTCTGTGTCAAAGTCATTTGCACAGACCTTAACACTTTTTATTGCACATTTTTTTTACTTTTAATGTTAATTACATAGTTGAGCTATTTTCCAGAGGACCCCAGTTCATTCCATGCACAGGACAAGCATTGCACAGTTAGCAAAAAGTCTTGCAATACTTGGTTTCCACTGTCTTGTTCAGTGCATGAAGCCTTAGGTAGGATTTACTGCACATTATTCAATCTCTGCTAGGGAGGTAAGATCATTAGTCTCCTAAAAAGCTTTTCAGTCGAGTTCACTAAAGTAGCTACATTTCAAAACTGTTAATGATTGTAGCTTTGTAACTCCCTGCCAGAGGATGGACCTGCGCTATGGTTGTTTTATGGAGGACAAAACTTGAGCCCAGAAGGGCTAAAGGGAAGGGATTTCTGGGGTGCTGCATGGACACACCCCAGGTGGGACATTACAGAGCACTTAGAAGGGTGCAGCAGCTTCCCTTCAGGACAAGAGTCTTTCTGAAAGCCAGCTGCCCCACAGCAGACACCTGGAAAATGAAGCGCACACCAGGTCTGTGCTAGCACCGTACCCAGGCATTGCACCACCTTAGTGTGCTCACCAGTGCCAAATCATTTCCCACAGCCCAGAACCAAAGAGGGTATCTATCATTTCAAATGAAAAGACACCGAGATTGTCCAAACCTGGGTCTAGGCAAGTCTGGCTCATCCTAGCCTAAGCCATTTGCGTTTGAGGGGGTGACAGGTAGAACAAAGCATCTGGCATGTGTCCTCCTGGCCCCAGGACTGGAGCCCTTGTAGCCTCCATCACACAGGTGGCTAATCCCTGCTGTCCACAGCTGTTTCTGTAATCCATGGCGGCACTAACCTGCTTGTCTATAGTCCAAGGAACCTTTTGTCATCAGACCAGAGGCCACTGCAGGGACCCCTTTTCCTGGTTGCCCCTAGGAGACGGATTTGGCTTTTGTTTGGTTGAATGCTTTCCTGATTCAGCATGAGAGCAGGGGGACATGACACACGTTTCAGGAATTAAGTCCGTTGCAGGGACTGAAAAGATCCTAGTCCCCAAAACGCTGATCCACAGTGTCAAGCAGCAGGGGAAAAGAGGAAGGAAGGTGGACAAAAAAGAGTTTGCAAGTAGCACACCAAAGGCAGGTCTGAATTTCACCAGCTGCGGACAAGAGTGGAGCCTCCCCTCCCTCCCTCCCTCCCTCCCTTCGTCTCCCACAAGCTGCATGTCCCTGGGAGGCCCCTAATCTGCTTTGCTGTACAAAAGGCCCAGTCTAGTGGCTTTCCTTTTCTTTTTCCCTCTTTAAAGTTGAAGTGGGGATCAGTTTCCAGACACGAAGGTGGGGAGGGGGAAGGAGCAGGGCACAAGCAGTCACTCTGCAAAAGAGATCTTGCAGAAGGCAAGAGCACAGGTGGCTTCAGGTGGGCTAGAGACTCAGGGACACGGGGTCTTAGGTATTGTCAAGATATTTGCTTTTTAATTACTGAGTTTTTCTTCTGTGCTTTGATATCACTCATTCTTGTGCCAACATCACCCATTATTTTATACAGCTTTTCTTCCTCCAATGTGCTCTTTCCACCACCCTGCCTAGCAAACCAACGGAGAAGATAACTCTTTCCAGCCTTTATTTTACTTGTGAAATAGCATCTCCAGTCTCTTGATCATACTCAGAGAATTTTTCTGCAGTGCTTCTGGCACGAATTCAGCCTACCTGCCCAGGACTCCTACCCGATGCTAGACGAGGTCTTGTCAGTACTTTGCAAATGCTATTAATAATTTTCTGCTTCTACTGGAAATATCCCGAACCCCTCGGGTCTCATTCGCCTTTTTGTGCCTTTAGCTCATTGGTGGTTCATAATCACCCATGACTGCTACAACTAAGTTCACCTCCTCCTCAGTCATGTCCAACTGACACACTGCCTGTCTAGCACAAAAAACCTCAACCCTGTGATTAGTCTTGCATTTCGTGCTGTTGAATTTCAACTCGTTCCTGTGTCTCCACGCTCAAGGTTGTCTGCTGCTTTCTGTTTGATCTCCTGTCTCCTCTGCATTCACAATGCCTCCTCCTTCTGCGTCATCAGCTAGCTTAACCTAAGCGCTTCCACTTCTTATGACAACATCATTCATGGAGAGAATAAACAAGATCGATTCCCAGGATCGATTCCAGAAAAAATCCAGTGGTGAACTCTGTCTAGCCTGCTACGGCCTCTGTCCACAGGTACAGCTTCTGTACCTGACTTCTATTTGTCCTACTAATCCCATCATCTTCAGTTTAATTAGTAATTTCCCTGTTACTCCATTGAGCACAGCTTGCTGCATTTGTCTAGAAATTTGTCTAGATAAATGGAGATGAGCAGGCTGTCTCAGCCGAATGCTTTCTGTGGCATGCCGAGCTGGTTTTCCTCCAGCCGTTTGTTTAACCATGCTGGTCTGCAAGTTTTGTTCCAGATCTTTGCATGCTACTGGCCTGTCCTACAAAATTCCCAAGCCCCATAGTAAAAAAAATAAAACAAAAGAAGAATGGGTATTATGTTCACAATCTTCAGAGTGGTTCTTTATCTTCCGTGAAAGGTTCTGTCTCTGGAAACCTTGCCACCACCTGGCACACTAGTTTGGAAACCACAAGTACCTGCTTGTCCAGCTCATCAACATATCTGACTTGTGTCTCTTATTTTGTTATACCATTCAGTCTTTATACTGTCATTCTCCATCTTGCATGTTGACCCTACACTCAGCACTACTTTCTCCTTCAGACTGGACAAGGGCCACATCATGAACACCTTTGCCACCCAATAGACCTGCTACATTGAACTGATGCCTGAATGTTATTTTCCCCTGTGCCATGACACCCTTCATAAGATTTATTTCAGCTTGGCTTGCCATGTTATCCTTACTGCTTCCAGGTCCCTAGAGTACAGTCTCTCTTGTCACCAAAACTAGTAGAGGAGGATATTGATCCAGTTGGAACTGAATTTCCCATAGCTGAACTCTTCCTTGTCAATGCGAGGCCAACACATTCCAGATCCAGCTCTCAGTTAGGGGCTCAGAGAGCTTTAAGGTCTTACATTAGCTTTGCTAAATGCCATGCCAAGGGATCTGGTAGTCCCACTTCTTCTGACTGTCAGGCATTGGGTTACAGATGTTCCCAGGCCTGTCAGAGGCAACTTTGATGCTCTCTTTGACAGACCAGATCCTCTCTAGTGGGGACCATGCTAGACCTGGGAGTCATTTTCCTTCATCTGGAAGGAAAATGACAAAGTGTGTCTTGACTAAGTTGCAAAACCCTCTCCATTAAGCCAGTTTAATCCAACCTACTGGGGCACTGGGATCCTTGAGCAGGGAGAAAGGGGGTAAATCCATCTTGGTGAACAGAGGGATGAGTGGACTCCAAGTGTCGTAGAGGAGGCTGGGACAGAGCCGACGTCCTGTAATGGGCAGGTGGGATGGACCCTCTGGAGGGTCTGTGTTAACCTTTACAGGAGATGCCCTGGTCATCACTTTACTCCCTGTGCCACCCGGGATGCTGCTGGCTGTCTGGATACCCGGCTTCCCTGGAGACCATGCTGATTGCTCCCACCTCACCTGCCCTGCTGCGAACACCAAAAGCGAAGCCGGAGCCTTGCCGTGCCTGCCCTCTAAAGCCTCTGTCTTGTGGTGGAAATAAATTGCCTCAGATTCCTGTAACTCAGGCAGAAAACCCAGGCCCCTTGCTGATAAAACCAGGCGGCCTGGACAGCGTTGCCCTGGCAACCTGCACTTTCTTCCCCATCCTTTTGTTCGGCCTCGGACCCAGACTTTTGTACCCAGCCATAATGGGGCCAGACTCTCGGGATGTTTACGGGGTGAGGTGAGAGGAATTTCATTCAGCCGCGTCTTGCTTGGCCCGTCTCCTTCCGCAGGGCGAGGGAGGAATGTTATTGACCAAGGCCCCATGCAGTGACAGAGGCACTAAAGAAAGGCACTTTAGACTTTCGGGCAAAGAAAAGAAATTCCTGCTCTCCTCCATGCAAACATACCCCCCCTGCCCCAACACGCCTTTTGTTTCCTTATTTCTCTTTTTGTAACTTGCCCGCTCACCCACTCTTGCCTACAGCTGCTCTCACCGGGCACAAACAAAACCCTTTAGCTTGCCCCATGTGCCTACCAGCTCCAAGCTGCAAGACATTCAGTCCTCCTCCATCCCCATTCTCCAGGGTACCTTGCTGATGAAATGAAGTTGTACGTGCCCTGAGTTTGCTGGAGCAGAAAGTGCTGTGCAGCTGAAGCCAGGGCATGGAGCAGCCCAGCACGGCAGAGAGCTGGAGCAGGACCCCCAGCCCACTCTGAGACCCTGCCACGCTCAGTCCCTCGCCCTGTGGTTCAGGCTGGAAAGGGTTAAGCACATCAGGTCTGACTGCCTGCTGAGAAGACAAAAGGCTGCCTTGACATCCAATATTGAAGCTCCCAGGGACACCACTGAGGAATTCCCATTAGCTGGTGTTTGTGGAAAGCCTTATATCAAATACAGAGGACAGCCAGTTTGCTTTCCTCGTGCCAGTCACTGGGAGAGCAGCAGCACCTTCCCAGCACTGTGTTGCAGGGGAGAAGCGATGCAGGCACAGTCCAGGTTATGTCTTTGCAGAAGAAAGGCAATCAAGTCTTTCTCTTTGTCCCCCTGTGCTGCTGAGCAGCTCCAGCAGCAGCCAAAACCCCCCGAGAAACTCTTGCCTGACTTGACCAGACCTCTACCTGGGTTCAGGTAGCTGGTTTCAGAGGTAGACCCCATAGCATCACTCTCTTCCTGCCCTTCAGATCTTGTGTCTTAGGAGAAGGCAAATAAGTCCACAGTTTGGGCAGAAGACTTTGGGGACCAGTTATTGGCAAGGCAGTGCTGTTTCCGTTGTACCCTGCCCCACGCTGCTCTGTTTTCAGGGCACCTGTGCAAAGCAGAAGGCATGGGCAGAGATGGGATGCTGGGCAGGATGGGGATTGGGTTTTCTTCAGTTCTGCTGGGGCCATAAACGGAAAATAAAGCCCAAGTCAGTGTTGTTTGACTGGGCAAGGACCCATTGGGAAGCAAGTAGCTCCTGCTGTGAGCACTGTCCCACAGCTGTCCTCCTTCCCCTGGTGCTCAGCCATCCCAGGGGACTCTGCCCTGGCTGATCTGGCAGCAGAGAAGAGCCTGAAACTCTTGGTAGAGACACTGAGTGTCTTACAGATGGTGAGAGGCACTGGTGGAAGCTCTTCTTTAGCCTCAAATGGATTTATATGGTATTGCTCTCCCCTAGCTGGGTTATCTGATATCTAGTTAAAGGCAAACTTGTACTTCGTAGCCTTTCCCTTCAGCTGGTGCTGCAATATGGAGGAAAAAGATCTGGACACCTATTTTCATAACACTTGTCTTTGAGACTTCTGCTCTTCCATCATGTCTAGTTAAAAAAAAAAAAAATCACCTAGTACATTTAAGAAGTGATTAGTGAGCTGGGCAGGGGGGAGGAGGGGCAACATAGACAATGGAGGACCACAGACACCTTCTTCTGGGACTATCGCCAATGAAAACCAGAGCCCAGGGCATGTCCAGTTAGTTCTTGGCAAAGGGCTATCACTCTGGCACCATTTCAATGCTGCTTGCCTCAAAGGCCTGAAAACTCAGCTATAAAGTCAGCTGGGAACCAAGTAGAAGCAAAATGCACACCAGCCATGAAGAGCAGGGCAAATGTGTTGATGTGAACAGAAACACAGGGCAGCTCTTCCCTCTCATTGTCCGGTCTTGGCAAGGTCTTTCCAAAAGCTGCTGCTGAGGTGAGCCTTCCTGGATCAAACAGAGTATGTCCACAGGTGTAATCCCTGAGCTGGGTTTGATATATGTGTTTCAGGGGTTAATGATTCCGCCACAGTGAGGGATCAGGCCCCCGGAGTCCCTCTCCCATCCCTCCTCCATCACCTGTGCCTCCCTCACACCAGCCTGCCAACCCCTCATTTTTGGGCAGGTTACCTGAACATTAATTTTCTTTTTCAAAAGGTGCAGAGCTGCAAATTTCATTGTGTGATTTGAAGTGCTCGAAAACAGCTTCTGAGCAACCCCTGAGACATGAAGCCACATTGAAAAGGTCCCTTTTCTTGCATTTGTAGGAGCGTTAGCATTCATGCTTCTTAGGTTTCCTCCTCATGGGACTGAGTAGGGCTCAGGGCAGGTGCACTCACGAACAGATCTCTGTTAGGAAGTGCAGCTGAATAAACCTGCTTCTGGATGAGAAGAAGGAATGAGGACAGGACTGAAGTTCTTGCTGCTGATAGAAACAGGGCTCTTGGAAGGCTGGGAGGAGGCAAGATCAGCTCAGGAGGAAGAACAAAGGCTGAGACAGGGATCCTTAAGGCACAAGAGGGAGAGGAAAAAGTGGTTCTGTTAGGAAAGGGTTTGAGACACAGGGACAACTGACATAGTGTGCAATCTGGCAAGTGGCCCTGCAGACTCCACTCCAACTCTTCACCCAGTAGTAGCACATGGGTCAGGACGAATGATACAGAGCAGGATGTCAACTTCCAGCTGCCCCTTTTCCTCCATGTGCCACACAGCCCAGCAGAAAGGCTCCCCAATAATCATCTAGAGACATCCAGAGAGGGGGTTCCTCTTCGGAAACATGGGCCACCTGATCTGAGGCTTTCTCTGAAAGGGAGGTTTGTCTCACCCTGAGATGTGTTTGAACAGGGAGAGACTCATCTTCTGTAGCAGCCCCTCTCTTCCTTCTGATGATAGGAAGAGCCTAGCACATGAGTTCAGCACTAGGCTCCTCATCCTTTAGAAAGCAGAAATCACAGAGATTGATTTCACCCAAAGTGACTGGTCAAAAGTTACTTGCTCCTATACCTGAAAACACAGCAGAGGGGTGGATGCTGAGTCTTCCAACCCCAGCTTCCAGCCCCAGGCCACTCTGGGAAAGGACACTATGTGGCCACTGACCTTCGGACCTGCAGCATCAAGGCAAGACCATCACAGCCCTATGGAAAAGACCCCCTCCAGACCCCGTGCCAGCCCTTTCAGATATCTTGTGGGCTGCTTCTCAGCTTCACAAAGGTGCGGGATGTCCACCTTCATTTCTGAGAGAAGCTCCGTGAAGCGGGGATGCCCCAGGGAGGAGGGGATGCCCCAGGGACCTCTGTGCTTGTAGGCACTTGGGCAGTGAGAAGCCAGATGCCCAAAGCAGCAGAACAGGCAGCAAATCTCTGCTAAGATGCCCCTCACCCCCACACTGCCTTGGTTACTGGCTGCATCCAACCTCATCTTGAAGAAACAAATTTTGTTTCTATGCAGTTCATGGCACTTTTCAGAGGGCTACAGGGTCCGTTTGAGGACTCAGTGAGGAGATGTGGTGCAGCGACTTCAAATGCTGCCTTCAACAGAGGCTGATTGCTGAACATCTGAATTGCAGAAGTGGGAATCGTGGCAGACTGGCACAAAAGAAGTTCTACTGCTAACATCTTGTCAAGCCAACACGGGCTTAACCTGTCAGGCAAAACAAGAAGTGGTTGAGACAGAGTACCAGTTAATAGGCTTTAGGACATACAAAGCAGCAGGAAACCCATTTTTCTCCAACCACCCACGTCCCATACTGATATAGCCTTAGGGGTTTTTTTTTTCAGCTTTGTGTTGGTGGAAACAAAAGCAAGTCCCTTCTGCAACCCATTTGAGCAAGAAAAATGAGATACAGTAGAGGCTCCTGGGGAGGGTTGTTTTATCAGATGCTGGTGCAGAAAAGAGACCAGTGAAGTATGAATGTTGAACTAAAGTTTGGGCTGTCAGGGATGTCTCAGATGGGACAGGGACATCATTGCATTCCCTCTTGCCTCGCTCCAAGTAGGCTTATCCTGCCAATGCCGTACAGGGTTGACAAGGTGTTAGCTGTAATGCTGACTCCCCGGCTTTAGAGGGCAAATTAGGGCCAGTCTGTCACAGCAGCAGCCTTCCTGCATCCAACCATGCCCAGGGGTCCCCAGGAGAGGTTTTGGTGCAGAGGTACAGGACAATTCTCCGTGGGGCCTGCAGCAGACGTTCAATGCAGCCAAAGCTAAATCGTTTGTAAATCTGATGAAGTCAAATGGGGTTTGTCTGCTGTTTCAAATATTAGGTACTTTGATGTGCATAAAACACCTTGGATGATCTGTAAGTCAGAGACTTTTGCATGGAAATATTTCCTTGGGATCACTCCTAGCGGAGAAAGAGATTTTATCTGAAGTTCCCTTTTAAAAAACAATCCATAACCTCAATTTTCAGATCAATGTTAAAAAAAAAAAGGAAAATCTATTAAATGATTTTCTTCCTGCTTTCTTCTGACACTGCTTTTCTCAGCACTCTCCTCCTCCCAGCCCATTAGCTGGAGGAGCATTACAGGGTGCTCTGAGGTGACAGGAGACAATTCGATTACAGCAGAGCTGAGCTCTGAGTGCCATCAGTTCCTGCTGTTTGTGGGGAGCTCAGCAGCTGTGTGTGTCCCCCCCAAAGGTGGGCATCCATTGCTTTGGTGGGTGGCAGGAGATGGAGATGCTTCTGGTTTAAAAGGTGAATTGTGGATGTCATTATTAATGAACTTGAATTGTGTCCTTGCAGCAACAGCAAAAATAGGGAAGAGAGAGAAGCTGAAGAAATCCTTAGATTTGCTTTTTCTGTCTGAAGAATGGAGAAAAAAAAATATGAAGGAGATCAAACAAATGGAAAACGCATCAATACGAAGCAGAAATGGTGTCAACTTTCCAGCAAATTACACACTCGGTGTTTAGAGACCACAACTTTGATTTCCGGTCCTCCGGGATGTTCCAGTGCATCATCTTCAAGCTGGCTTTCTCATTCAGCCACAGTTGGGTCTGACGGCTGCTGTGGGCTCTGAAATCGTGAGAGATTAGTGTTAATAAAGACAACACCCCCCACACCCCCTTGCTTTATTTTAAGAATGGCTTTATGCTGGAGATGGCACATTGTTTCCCTTCTACAACCATCCGTCAAGGACAGTTCATCTCAGCCTCCGATAAATCCTATTATTTCAGCTGCACATTTCCACTGCCTCCAAATCAGCAGCTGATGATACGCAGAGCGTTGCAATAAATGTTTATGGCTCTGCCTCTCCTCAGCCTTTAATTTCAATGGTTTGATGTTGATCAGCCCGTTGAACGGCAGCCCGTTCACATCATTACTGGTGTGTGCAAACAGCTTGCGCTGGGGACCAGTGCCAGCTTAGCTGCCACGCTGATCTTGGCTTGTTAGAGATATTTCCAGATATGATCTTATAACTCATGAAAACGAATGGTTTCCTCCAGCCTTGAGCTGGCATCCTCTGCTATACAAAGAGCTTACACTACGGATGTATTTATGCGTGGATGAATGCCCTGGGTGTATACATAGCTTGGGATTTTATTAGAACACATACCCACCTCAGTGCTTCTGAGCACATTCACAGCTGAAGCACACCATCAGTACAGGAGCTACACGCTGGCTGTGGAAGCCAGCAATTAAACCTTCCCCCAAGCCGGCGAGCGGCCGTTTCCCTGCCAGCCTCCTGCCTTTGCCCATGGAGCAGACAGATGCAGGAGAGGACGCTGCTGCTCTCCCCTGCCCAAAGCATTGCCAAGGCCAGAGCATGCAGCCATGGAGGTCAGGACCTGCTGGTACAAGGGTGCTGTGCAAACACCTATTTTCAGCCACATTTTGGACCTGGCAAGTCCAGCTATGAAGTCTTGTTGCATATTTGGGACAAACAGCCTGTGCAGGCAGTCTGAAGGCAGAGCTGAGTCTGCATTTCTCAGGTCCTTCTCCAAAGCGACCTTCCTTCTACAGATCCTGAGGTGGACTTAGAACCCAGTACTGATCATGTCTTGTGTCCCACCATGGACAGGGCCAGGCTTTCTCAGCCAAAAATGCTCCCAAGACACACAAGCCAAACTACTAGGCAACCATGGTAGCCAAGTTGAAGGACAGCATTTTACAGCTCCATGGAGACAACAATTCAGAAGCCCAGAGCAACTACAAAAGCCATGGGACATGAACTGGGGGGCACTTCCAAGCTGCTCAGGACCAAGAAAGTACTTATGGGGAGGAGGAGACAAAAGGCACATCATCAGGTTTGCTGATGACAACAAAGCAGGGTGTGTTTGGAGGGGGGGTGATTGTTCCAGCTCCTAGCAGGGTGGTCCCTGCGTGACTGAGGCATAGAGTTTCTTGAAGGATGCTCCAATTCCAGTAAAACTGAAGGCATTGCTTCACAGGTGTCACAGCTGGAGGTCTTGCTTGGAGACGGTGCATGCTGCAGGAGGTAAGTGGAGGTGGACCTGTCCTCTACACCAGGCTCAAGGCTGTGGGTGACAGACAAGGGAGATGAGAGAGGAAACAGTGGTTCCTCCATGCTGTAGCTCTTTGCAGATGTTCCTGCAGGAGAAGGCACAAGACCATGGAGCTTGGTTGTGCTGGGACTCATTGGACATGAGATGGACAGACAGAGACCCCAGTGCCCGCACAGACACAGTGGTGTCAGGTGGCTGTGGCTGGGGGACCACGTGTGTCCCACATCCCCACCATGGACACAGACTTGCACCTGCAGCTTTGGCAAAGGTGATGCTGGGAGGCTCAGGCACAGCAGGAGGACACAAAGGAGGACCAGGAGCTGGGGATGGGTGACACCTGCAGATGGTGCTACCCATTTGCTGACACCACCATGGATGGGGAACAAAGCCCTTGCAGAAGCAAGAGGAGGGCTCAGGCCAGGAATACCTGCTGGCCCAAGCCTGGGGAAGGGGGGCAAGGAAGATGAGCTGGGGCTCTGCTTGCCAGAAAAAATGAAGTTCACAGCTCGCTTATCAACACGGAAAGGGGAAGGGGGGGCTTCCTGGGAGAGGGATGGAGCCGGGGAGCGCGGGTCGTTAGCCTTCTGCTCACATCGGCGGGGGAAAGCAGTTTCATTTGCTGGCCTGATTGGACTGATGAGATTTCCATATTCTTCATTAAGGGGCTGCCAGCAAGCGCGGCTGGGCTGCCATTCCCCATTACTCACAGCCTATCCATTATGCAAAAGGCGAAGGGGAGAGGGACGAGCCGCGAGCCCAGATAGCGGCTGTAATGATCCTGTCAGCCCCGCGCCCGGCTCCGGGGAGAGGCAGCCTGGGTGCTGCCTGCCCGCCTCCTCGCCTGCTCCCGCCTGCCTGGGCACATGCTCGCTCCCACGGGTGCCA
>NW_010313381.1:20636-26920 GCF_000700745.2 Antrostomus carolinensis
AGCCCAAGGCAGAGGAAGGGATGGACCCCTTGCTAGCCCCAGGACATGCCCACCCCCCTCCCAGCCATTCGAGGGGACTGCAGGACACCCCCTCCCCAGCCCCTTCCCCGTGGCAGATGAAGTGGGGCTGCCTGGTGCTCCGTGTGTCCCTGGTATGATGGGATGGGGTGGCGGGAAGCAGGGAGAGGAAGGTGGAAAAACCTTCTTTGGTCATGGAGGGATAAAGAGCAGGAGCAGGTCCATCCATGCCCCATTGACCCCAGGTGGGCACTGCTCCTGCCTGGTGCTCTCACTGCACCCATGGGAGCTCCAAGGGTTCAGGCTTGTCACCCTACCACTCCCCATCCCTCCCCGAGGGTCATGGCCCATGTGTTGGGCTGTTTGTTGGGGCTGCTTGTGGTTTGAAGGCAGGGATGCCTGAAGGATCCCTGCCTGGACCCTGATCCACCCAGAGAGACCCTGCACTGGAGAAGAGTAGGAAAATTGCCTCTCAACCCCAGTATTGAACCGGGTTGCTGCAGGGAGGTCTCGGAGCCCGGAGCTCTTCCCGAGGGATCCATCATGCCTGACCTCAGCTGTCACCAGCAGGCAATTATCTCAGCGCTGAGATTGCAGCGGGGATGCAAGGACCCAGCTCTCCTCCTGCCTCCTCTCCAGCCCCCTTTTCCCCACCATGTTTCCCACAGCAGCACAGGCAGCCGTAACTTGCCATCGGCCGGGGGATGCGGGCAAGGCAGCCCCGAGGATGCCAGCTGTGCTCCCCAGGACACCGGCTGTGCTCCAGGCATCCATCCCAGGTCACGGATGGGGCTCTCTGCCTGGTTCCTGCCTCGGTGGGGGTTGATTCATGGCATGGGGAGAGGGATGGAGGAAAGCTGCTGGTGCCTGTGTGACCTCTCTGTCCCCTCTCTGGCTGCCAGCCGTGTTTCACGGGGTTGTTTCTGAGTCCCACCTCTGTGGAGGGGGCGTGGGTCAGCTCCGAGTGAGGCTGCTACTGGCAGGGCTGTGCTCAGAGGAGGATACCAAATGCCCAGACACTGGAAGGAGCAGGAACTCATGGCAAGGGACAGTCTCCATCTATTAGTGACAGTAACCTCAGCAAAAAATAGCCTGGTCTTTGTCACATCTTTATCCCTCCAGTGTCTCCACAGGGCACAGGCAGAGTCGCTCTAATTGCTGCCGGGTGCGGCGTGCGGAGATCAGAGCCTGGCAGCTCTCTCCTTGCCCTCTCCTGCTTTCTTCTTGCCTTTCTCTCATCGTCTCCACCCTTTTCGCTGCCATCCCTCCTTCGTTTGCCAGCACCCATTTGACCAGCGTGCTCAGCTGTCTCTGCTGCTTCATCCCTGCCCGTATCCACCTTTAAATCCTTTGGAGCTCTCGGTCCCGGTGGCCCCGGGGAGATGTTGCCTGCTGCTGTCCCCTGCTTCCTGGCTACTTTTGGGGACTTCTGTGGCAAAAGCTCTCGTCCCTCCCCTGTGTGCAGGCAGGAGAACCACACTGAGAGGGATGGGCAGAGGCTGCACACGCTGCCCCACGGCCAGGCCTTGGCTTTGAGGCTTTGGGGCAGGGGACATGGAGGAGGAAAGGTTAATTGCCCGCGGTGCGGTGCCATCATTCGGTGCCCATCAGCCGCCCCATGTTACACCAACATTGGGGCACCCAACACCTTCCTTGTTGGCCGCGCTCCAGCCTGGCAGAGGAAGCTGCTGAGAAAATGCAATTACAGCAAACAACAGCCACACGCGCAAGCGCTGCAATCCACACCTGGCACTAATTAACTTAATTAGGCCTTAATGAGCTACACTGGTCGGAAGGCCTATTTTTACTTAATTATCCCCTAATATGCTTGGCAGAAAGTGGGGGCCCTGATGGATGGAGAGGTTTTGCCTGGCTTCCTCTGCTCCGGCAGGATACTCCATCATCCCGGCATCCCTAACGAGCTGAGCTGCCTGTGAGTGGAGCTGGGATGAGCCCGGGTGGGTGGGAGCCTGGCACTCAGTGGGCACCTGCCTGGCAAGTGACGGGGTTTGGCTATACTCATGGGGGACCTTGTGTGGCTTGTCACTGCCTCCCTCCTCCCCCAGGTCTGGGTGACGTTTAGGAGAGCCTGTGACAGTGCACCAGGTGGGTGAAGTCTTGCTGCTGATGCAAAAAGGCTTTTGTGGGGGCATGATGACCTGGAGGTGCCAGGCTGTGCCAGGTGGTGCCCAATGGGATGACTGAATCTGGCTCCCCAGGGGGCTGGGGGAAGAGGTGGTGGCCAATGTCCACCCCGTGTGCGATACAGATGAGGTGGAACAGGGTGACTGCACCGGTCCCTGGGGAAGATGGGACTGGAGCAGACTGGGAACAGGGACAGCCCAATTCCACCAGAATCACTCTGGCACATTTCATGCTCTCCAGTTGCACGCTGGGCAAGAGGAGCTGGTCCCGGGTGCAGGGAGGATGCTGCGGTCCCTGGATCTGGCCCTGCTGTTTCCACAGCAACCAGCATCATCCGGCCTGGCCCTGGCAGTTGCAGCATCTCTCCAGGGACTTCCTAAGAAAGCACATCCCGACAGCCTGAGTTAAAGATGCAAGAGTCATCACCTCTGAACCATGCCCCGGGGAGGCTAAAAGTGGGGTGCAGGGATCTGCTGTGGCAAGCCAAGGGGGGTGGCAGTGGCAGGGTAGGGAGGTGATGGCATCTGTCACTGGTCCTTATTGATATTGTCCCTCAGTGTAAAGAGTTTTTAAATTAAAAGAAGAGCAAGAGCCAAGAGGGCAGCGCTCCTGTCCCAGGTTGAGCCGCTCCCCAGACGGGTATCTCTGTAAATACAGATCAAACTCACTGTGCTTCCCAGCAGCAGCGGAGCAGCCGAGCTCATGACGTGCTTGTGAATGGAGTGGCTGTCCCCCACCGCTGGCCACCTTGGGGATGGTGCTCTTCTCCCACCTGCCCTGCCACCACCGTCACTGCACAGCCAAGCCTGTCCTCGCCAGCTGTGGGGAGGAGGTCAGGCAGCCCTTCCTCCTCACCCTCCTCACCCAAGCAGATTCAATGAATGGTGCCATGACAGATACCTTCCCTGCACCTTCCCTCACTCCTCATCCCATCGCTTCCGTGGGATGACATCCTGATGCTATTTTAATGAAGTGTCTATTTCTAATTTCTTCCTCATTAAGTTACCGCTGCCCAAACCTCCACTAAACACTCACCTGTTGCTTTCCCGGCGCAGGCTGTGGTACAGAGCTGCGATGAGTCTGTGGCTCCTGGTGCCACTGTCCCTGCACCCCATCCCACGGGACCCCCCGCTCACCTCCCTCATGCCTCTCCAGCCTGACAGATCCTCTTGTGTCTCCAGCTCGTTTTTTTAATGGGTTTAGAACCAATAAATTGATCTTTATTGCTTTTTCTGAGTATTAAAGGATTTTGCTGGGTGTGAGGAAGGTGCACAGGCTTTTGAGAGGTTTCTCCTGATCTGGAATTTCGTTAATTCACTCTCTTCTTCCCAATGACTCGAATCAGAAGAATGAGGCCCTTTACTCACACATTGAAGTGTGTCAAGTGTCTAAAAGAGGGTTTAGAAGCAGGTGATGGGAGTGGGGAGGGCTCTGAGAGTCACTGGTGAGGCTTCACAGCACCTCCTGTCAGCAAAGGGGCTGACCTGTCCCCCAGGGACATTGTGTCCCTGAGGAGCATCCCATCCCCAAGGAGTATCCTTGGCCCAAGAAGATTTCCATCCCCAGGGGACATCCTGTCCTGGATGAGGGTCCTGTCCCCAAGGGACATCATGCACTGCATGTGGGGGTCTTGTTGCTAAGGGACATTCTGTCTGCAGGTGTCATCCTTTCCTGGATGGATGTCCTCTCTCCAAAGGGTTTTCTGTCACCACAGAACATCCTGTCCCCATGGATGTCCTGTCCAAGATGGGCTCCTAGCTCCCCAGCCCCACTCCAAGTGATGTTTTCCATCCTGCTCACACCATGGCACAGCTGGGCACCCTGAGGAACTGCCGCTCACCCAGCCTTGCCCCCCGCCATGCCCTCATGCTGCAAGCCTATAACAATGCTTTGCTGCAGGAAAAAGGGGTCTCGGGTCACCCAGGAGAGCCTGGCTGGAGGGGGCTGGTGGCTGCTTCCAAAACCAGGGCTGTTATTTTGTTGTTCTGAGGAGAAAACAGGGCACTGGAGTGTGTTTGAAGGTGAGCTGATATAGATTTGTTGGTGGTCGGGTCTCTGGGAGAGGCATTTAAGTAGCGCTCAGAGGATGCTGGAAAAGCATTTCCAGAGGTGAAATCTGTCATTTGTCCCTGAAGGAGAGCGGGGGGCTCCAGCCATGCAGCCCACCCACAAAGCACCCACCGCTGGAGCAACATGGCTCTGCTTTAAGCCCCCAACCACATTCCCATCCCCTACTGCTTGCTATCAGGTCTGGCATCCCTGCCTTTGACCCCCATCTCACCCACCAAGCAGCATTTTGGCATCTAAATTCAAGAGAAAGAAGCTTTTTTCCAAAGACACCTTACTCCTGGTGACCCAATGGTGCTCCCCAGGGATGGCACCCATCCCACCTGGGCACCACCACCTCCCTGGGGAGGGAGAACCCCACGGAAGGGAGCAGGCATCGCCCCTACCTTGGGCTTTATATTGTTTATTTTTTTAATCTCTCATTTGAAATGAATACAAGGAGGGGGAGAGATAAATTAGTCCCATTCTTCTGGGAAGAATGAAGTGACCCTGGGAGGCGAGGGACGATGGTGATGCCTGTCCCACTGGCCAAGGCAGAAATGCTAATTTCTCCTTTCCTCCACCAAAAGCTGGAGCAAAAAATGCTAATGGGGCTGACGGCGGGCTGGAGATAAAAGTCTGGGTGTCTGCCTGCGCGCACGCAGATGGGTTTGAGCGCCGCGATAAGCTGGCAAACAAGGTAATTAAAATAATTAAAATGCTAAACAAAGGGGAGGATGGAGGCGAGCGGTACAAAGGGCTGGGAGGGACGAGCGGCTCCTGGGAAATGGCAGTGGGTGCGGGTGAGGAAGAGGAGGGCAGAGGGGTGGAGGTGGGTGGTGGGTGGGCTGGGTCTCCCATGGGAGTTGAGGGGCTGTGGGGTGCATCAGGGAACCCACCCCATTGCAGAGCCCTGTCCCCAGGGTGCCACCAGCTCCTTCCGTGGGGACATCTGCCTCTTCCCCAGCATTGCCAGCCCCCGCCTGCTGCGGTGTCCCCTGCAAAGGTGTTTTGGGGGTGGGAGTCCCTGTCCCAGGCAGGCACCCCCCAGCCAGAGGAGAGCCTTGTGCCAAGGGATCACAGGCAAATTCCCACCGGCTTGGCAAATTTCTCCAGTTTAAAACAAACTGCCCCCACACCAGGAAGGTTCTGCTGCTGGAAATGACTCTCCCAAAGTCTCCCTTTTATTGACAACATCTATTAAAATGAAAAAAAAAAGTGAGCCTAAAATTAATTTTTGTTTCAGGCCAAGAGAAACATTGGATTTGAGCAAAATAAAGTTTTATTTAAAGCAAAGTCCTCAGATGCCAGGCAGCTTTCCTACCTGAGGAGCGCTGGGGCTGGAGCCTCTCTAGAGAGCTCTGTGCCTTGCCAAGGCCAAATCCCGGTGTCACTGGCTGCAGATCCTCACCGGTGCAGCATTTGGTGGCAGCCAAGGTTCCGCTTCCCGTTGCAAGCCAGGTTCAAGCTTGCTTCCATCAATGGCACCTCCTCCCTGCTCAGTGCAACATCAGCCTTTACCTTTGCCTGGTGCTGTTCCTGGGCCTGGCACAAGCAACAATGCCACCCAAGGTGCTCCCACTCCATGTCACCCCGTGTGTCCCTCCTCCCCGGCTGCATGGTACCCACCGTGGGACATGCAGTGGGCAATGGGACATCCCTGCTGGGCTGTCACCACCACCCAACATACAAGGTGCAATGTGAAACACAGTGCGAGGTGCAATGGGGACATCCCTTATGGGCTGTCCTTGGAACATGCAACATGCAATGGGCACATCCTGGCCAGGCTGTGTTGCCCCATCCCAGGTTTCTGGGTACCCCAGAGGAATGTGTTCCTTCTTCCCCAGGGCTGTGGGTCCATCCCTGGTGCTTGCCCTGTGGCTGTGTCCCCTGGACTTGCCACTCTTGCTGAAGCAAAGAGCCTGTGAGACAGTTTTAGCAGAAGCTGTGGAGAGTGGGGGAAAAAGCAGATGCCCTGTGAGATGCAGTGGGGGGGTCAGGGCTGAGATCCCCCCATCGAGCTTCCTTCAGCAAAGGAGCTGTAGCCAAAAAGCAGGCCGGCGGCTGGCAGGCCG
>NW_010313381.1:26945-33234 GCF_000700745.2 Antrostomus carolinensis
AGTTTGAAGCTCGCAGACAGCTATTTAACACAAACAGCCAAGCTGTTATCTTTTCCCTTAGGGCCACCATCCCTTTCGCTTCTCAAATGCCAAATTACAGCCTACATTTAATTTCAATGCCATGGGGAGATGCGTGTCAAGGGAGGGCAGCTTCGTTTAAAATTAGCCACATCAGATTAGCGGTGATACAGCTGGGGAGGAGGGTTTCGGAGAGATGACCCACATCCCCATGAACTTTGGGGGAATTCCTCCAGGCACGGGGAGGATTTAGGGTCTGTTGGAGCCAGGTCTACCCCATCTGCTGCATCTCCAGATTCCACAGGGATGCTGGGATCCCTGGCTCCCGCAGGGATGCTGGCTCCGGCTGGGGATGCCCCACGCCACACAGGGCCAGGGGAGGGATGCAGGGCGTGGGAGGCACAATGCAGAGCTGCCACATACAGATGCAGGGTATGAAGCGTATTTCCAGCCATCAACTGTTATTTATTTGACCAAGGGAAATGTATAAGGATCTTCAATGAAAATAGTAATTTTTTTCCCCCAACAGCACTGGTGGAAGGAGGGCAGGAGGTGACATTGGCTTCCCAGCCACAGCGTTGGCATCAGTGGGATTCCTGGGAGCTTTTTGCCTGTAGGTATATGGATCAAGCAAGCAAGGAGGAAAAGAACGATGAGCCCCAGCTAGTTCACATCTGCGTCCTTATCTACTCTCAGACCCAAAAATGATGGGTTTTTGGGGGGAACAATTAGAGGAGTTTGAAACCAGACACGTGCACATGAAAAGTGTCGGTCCAAATCTCCAAATTTTTTTTTTTTTTTTTTTTTTTTACATTAAAATGCAGAAATTCTAAAATTGTGAGCAATGCATTCATGGGGAATAGTAGCAACAGCCAGAAAAAAAAGAGAGAGCCCGTAATTGCAGGCTTTCACTGACAGCAAAACAACCCCTTAATGGTAACTAAATACAAGGAGCGTGCAGACAGCAATCTTCTCCAAAAGAAACAAACACTGATTTCTCTTTTTTTTTTCCTCCTCACCAGAGGCATCTCTGCTACAAAAGGGCCAGCCAGCATCACCCCATGCCTCCTCCAGCTCCGGGGTCCCAGCTTGCCCCATCAAGGATTTCCAGGCTCACTGGTGGCTGGCAGAGGAGGATAAGCCCCAGTGATGCTCCTGCTCCTCCGTGCTGGTACCCAGCGGTGCCAGCCTGGCCGCTCGCGGGGTGTATGGTGGGTTCCAGCATCTCCCATGAGCTGGGAATCAACCTGGATAATAAAACTGCTGCAGCCTCAAAATCCCCTGGGTAGGGCTATGGGGTGGGGAAATGGGCACAGGACATTGGGAGTGAAACAGAAGGACTGTGGAGAAGATCCCCAGGGAGGTCCCTGATTGGGGTGGGGGGGCAGTGCCACCTCTGCTCCAGCTCCATGCTCTGAGCAGAGCCCTTCGAGCAGGCTGAAGTGGGAATCTGGGCAGCCCCACAGCACAGGGCTGCTCCTGCATGTCCCTGTCACAGGAGTGCTCCTCCACGTCTGTGTCACAGGGGTGCTCTTGCGCATGCCCATTGCAGAGGGGGTTCTGCATGTCCCCATCTCAGAGCGGCTCCCGCACATCCCCATCGTGAGGATGCTCCTGGTGCTGCCTGGCCACATCCCTCCAGGTGGTCACCCCAGCTCACCCCAGTGGGAGGAGAGGGGGTGCTGATGGGGCCATGGCTGGTCCCATGGGGACTTCAGCAGCTCCTGTCCCTCATGGCATGTCACAACCCTCCTGCAGCACTCCCAGTTTCGATGGACCACACTGTCCAGCTCTGCCTTGCAGGATCCCTCTACCCTGGCACAGCAAATCCAACCCCCTCATTGTGGGCAGCTCTTCCCTTCCCCAAGACCACCCAAAATACAGTTTGCCTTCCCACACAACCATCCGGCTATTTTTACAGCAGGTGAGAAGCAGCGGTGGAGGAAGGGGGGAGCGAGGCTGGGCAGAGCAGTGCCGAGCTGCAGGGATGCTGCATCAACATGCAGAGCAGCGTGCCAGCTCGACGGTGGCTGGACGGTGTCTAGCTCACCCAGACAAACCGCTGCGGGGGAAAGTGGCAAATTCAGCCCCAGAAATAACTGTGGAGAAGGAGCCCTCTCACCTCAAGCTGAATCCCACCCATTGGACCCACTGGCGGGAGGTCCTCGTGCTCCCATCTGTAATAAGGCTGTAATTTAGGTGCTAGCTCTAATTAGAGAAGCGAGGCCATGTCCTCAGCTCGCATAAATCAGCAGCATAACCCCGGTGCTGAAGCCACCCCACCTGACCCTCCCGCTCCCCGGGGGTGGATTTGGGGTGGGAAGCCACCGTGCCTGGTCCGGGCTGGCCGAGCCGCTGGTGCCGGGAATCTGCTGCCTCGTGGGGCTTCAACTAATGTGACTTGCATCTGTAATTTATTTTTAAAAGGGGATTCTTGCTTTCTCTCTCTGCAAGCTGCCTGCTGGCTGCTCCTGGATTTTCCAAGCAAAGGGAAGGGGAAGAGGGGTATGAATAAAATATCATCACGACAGCTTTTATATATATATACATGAACCTGCTCCGCCAGGCTGCAAGCTTCATTTTTAAATAAGAAGCTCAACTTCGTTCCCAAGGGGCCGGGAAAACGCATCGGGCTTTTAAGAGAAGGGACCAAAACAGAAGAGCATTTTCCTCTTCCATCACATCAGACAGGAGCTGGGTTAATTACACTTCTCTGTCCTGATTTAAGCACGGGAGCTTATTCAGTACAACTGTTCCTTTATTAATGACTTGCAACCCAGTTTTAACTGGAGGAAGCTGGCAAGGAGGAGGGGGGGGGCGGGAAAAAAAAAAAAGGAACCCTTTTGCCAGCTTGCTCTGTTTGCCACTGCCTGTCATTTACATAACTTCAAAGTGATGCATTTTTTAAACCAACCTATTTTCAGTCCGGCTGGACAGCATGGGTGCATGGACATCATGTGGATGTGCTGCCCAGCATCTCTCCGTGTGCGCCTGTTGCTGCAGCATCTCCTGGGCATGGCTGGGACCCGCCACCCCACTGGGCTGGGATATGGATCTCTGTGCTCTGCTGCTGCCTGAGATGCTGCTGGCTCGCTTGGACGTGGGTCATTGTGAGCTTACACCCTGGTGCCAGCCAGTCCCTACAACAGCATCCCGGGGTGCTGGTCCTGCCCTGACCCATCCTCCATGGGCTGGACCAGGGGGCTCATTGAGGGCACCCCAGGGAGCCAGGGGACACTCTGCCCTGGTCCTGTGGTGGTCCCACAGGCCATCGCTGGCACCTCGGGGTCCCGCTCTGCCTCCCTGCACCATTGGGGGAGTGCGGGCATTGCCGCTGCGTGCTGGGGAACTGGGGACATATGCTGCTTTTTCACGCCACGGAAACACCACCTGCTCAGCTTCCTGCTCAGCCCCAGGCAGGCGGGAGGGGAGCCCATCATCCTTGTGCCCCCCGGGACGTCCCCATCTGCCCCCTGCCCCCAGCAGCTTGCTGCCCTTCCAGCCATGGGCACCCATGGGTGACCTGAGCTCTGGAGCCCCATGGGATGGCACGGCTGCTCCCCAATGCTCTGTGAGCAGAGAGAGCCAAGAGCAGCTTCCCAGCCCCACCGTGTGCCAGCACCCAGCCCAGCATCGGCACCCGGCATCAGCACCCGGTGTCGGCTTGCTCCACACACGGGAGAGGTGCTGGAGTGGGGGGGGAGCCTCATGGATATTCATGAGCAGAGAGTTTGCTGATCAAAAGGCGCAATCCTGTTTTCCTTTATAATATATCTGGCTAATACGGACTTAATGAACGAATGAATAATAAATTAGTCCAATTTTGTTTTCTTTCTTCTTGGAACGGCGGGCGCGAAGGGGGACTGTGCAGGTTTGATTGATAGCAGGGGCTTGCTGGGAGATCTGCTCCTCAAGCCCTTATTAAATATGAAACAAATAACAGTGCAATTGGCTTAATCTTGTTGTGGCGGTGGATGCCGGCTGGGTGGGAGGAGAGGAGAGGGAGGAGGAGGATGGGGAGGAAGAGGGATCATCTGTTGCCTTCGCCCCACGCTGAGGCAGGGCATGAGGTCCCTGGTCAGGGTGCTGGGCAGCTTGGTGTGGTGGGGTGCTCTCGTTGCACCATTAACCAGAGCAGAGCCTGGGCACGTGGCTGCAGGAAGCAACCGGCACGGCACGTGGCCTGGGGTGATGGGAAAGGCAGCACGAGAGGATGGATGGAGTCTGTGCAACGCATCGTTGCACCAGCTGGATCAACGCAGGGTCTTCTGGGCTTGGTGGAGTGATATCTGAGGAGCTTTCACCAGAAGGACAAAATGATGAGTTCCATCAGGGAGATGAATTGTGACCCCCCACATCACAGCCACAACCCTGGGATAGTGAGGGGCCATGGGTCCCCATGTGGCAGCACAGCCCGCTGAGCCAGTGCTGCCTCTGCCAGCACAGCTCATTGCAGCCTTTGGGTTCATTTCACATCCCACCTGCTGATGTGAAGCACTGGGTGAAGGTGTTGAGTCACAGACTGCTGGTGCATCCTTCACCCAGCTGAACCATGAGAAGGCGGCTGCCCAGGGAGCTGCCCTCACCCTGGTGCCAGGGATGCCCTCATGCTCCCAACCTCTCCAGGCAGGAGGTGCTGGGTGCACCTCACTCTCTGTCTCCAGGTGGTTGCCAGCACCCTGAACCACCCAGCAATGCCTTACAGCACCCAGCCTATGCTGGTGCAGCAGGCAACTGCTGTGAAAGCTTCTCATCTCCAGGTAGTTTCCTGCTGCCATAACTTCAATCCAAAAAAAAGAAGCAATTCTCAGCTGCCGGGAGCTCCGTGCCGCTCCAGCTGCCTTGGCCCAGCCTTGCCGCTTCCCTTTGAGGCTCAAAGCCCCTCGCTGGAGTCCCGGCCGCGGTGGGAAGCCAGGCTGGGGATGAAAGCACCGCTTACCTGCTTACTTCTGCTCCAGCGCCCAACGAGCAGCAACGCACGGATTACCAAAAATAATTCCCCCTAGAAAAGGAGGGGAAAAGAAAGAAAGAGAAAAAAAAAGAAAGAAAGAAAGAAAAGAAAGAAAAAAAAAAAAGCCTGTGCTGTGGGAACGGCCAGCTAACCTCGAAAGCCTCTTACCTGGCTAGATTTAACTGCCTTTGTTGCTGCATCAGACTGAAAAATCCCCTCTTGCATGGTGTCGGTGGTGCTGGCAGCCCCCAGCCGCTGCCTGGCTCTTTGCAATGAAAGGCGGCTCTGTGCGGCGGCCGGGGCTCCTCTGCTCCCCTCTGGGGCTGTTCTCCTGGGAAACCCGGCTCAACTACCGCCAGTTTTTCTTTGCGAGCCTGTGCTCCATGTGCACGGGGCTTCAGAAGCAACCAGGGAGGATTTGCCTGTATTGAACGGCCACCCCGGCATTAACATGTCTTCTGCCTCCTTGAGCCCACTTATCGCCGGGATCCGGACTGAGGTGCTTCCAGCTCGCTCTCAAAGCGGCATTTCTGAGCTGTCTCTCCAGTCTATTAATTGATTAATGGCTTTATTAATGCTAGAGGAATGGCACAGGTTGCATCCAGGGGCTGTGGACACAAGGGGCAGGGGGCCTTGGGGGAAACCCAGGGAGGTGTGAAGGTGAAGCCTGGGGCTGTCTCGGTGGGTCGGCACTGGTGGGATGCAGCTGCCATGTGCTCCTCGTCCCCATCCTTCTCCAGGGACAGCCCCAGGGCTACCTCTGCCATGGTGGCTCAGAGCCCGGCAGCTGTGCCACGCTCCAGCCAGCAGCACCATGAAAAGGGCAAAGGGGGACTTTTTGGGAAGTGGCCAAGTAAGGACATTGGTCCAAACCACCCGCATCCTTAAGCCGTGCTCCAGCCCCAAGGGCCACCTTCCCTCGTGGTTTTGGGGTGAAGCTGCTGCCCTTAGACTGGCACAGACAAAAAGAAAGCCAGGGCCCATGTCTTGCAGCCTGGTGTCCCCCTCTCGCTGTCCCCTCTCTGCCTGGCATGAAGGGGAGCACCCCGGGCTGGTGTCCCTCAGCCTGGGTGTCATCTGCGCTTTCCCTTTGATTTTTTCTGCTGCTTTGGCCTCAGCCCTCGGAAATGAAGTGGGAGGCAGATTGGTTGTGAGGCATCAAAGGGGGAGGTGTGCGGGTGGATGGGGCACAACACCAGCCCCCATGTCCCCTCTGAGTTGGTGTCACCTGGAAGGGTGAGTGGCAGTCACCTTGCCCGGGATCATCAGGCAGAGGTGGTGGTACCCAGCTTTTGGGTACCCACGTGTGCCTCAGCGCCC
>NW_010313382.1:0-2169 GCF_000700745.2 Antrostomus carolinensis
TGAGCTTTAAGGGCCCTTCCCACCCAAACCAGTCTGGGATTCGATGATTCTACTAATACAAAACCCAGCACTCTGATAGCTGCTGTGGGGAAAATTAACTCCCATCTCAGCCAGACCCAACACACCAATTCACATCTTCCTTTCCATTGCCCGCCAGCCCTGCTGATCGCCATCAGCACTGCCGTGGACAGGATCATCGCCCACTTCAGCACCGCCCGGAACCTGGTGCAGAAGGTGAGGATCTGGGCTGAGGCTCTGACCAGGCTGGGGTGGGCAGGAGTGAGGATGGGCCGTGCTTAGGGCCTGAGGGGCTTTGGGAGCTCCAGAGGGAGGATCCCACCATCCCTCCCTGTGGGCTCAGGGTAGGTGCTGCCATTCCCCTCCCTCTCCTCTCCCTGTGCCTCCCTGCTTCAGGCCCAGCTGGGAGACAGTCGGCTCAGCCCAGATGTGGGTCACCTGCTGCTGCACACCCTCTGCCCTGCGCTCTACGCCTTGGTGGAGGATGGGCTGAAGCCATTCCAGAAGGATGTTATCACAGGCCAGAGGAGAAATTCTCCCTGGAGCGTGGTGGAAGCCTCTGTGAAAACAGGTCAGTGTGAGGAACATGCTCCTGGAGATGTTGGGATCAGCATCTCAAGGTGCCTGGAGTCCTTTTCCAGCCTGGGCTGGCGGAGGATGTGCTCCCAGAGCAGTGACTGTGTTGTGTATTCCACAGGCCCCAACACCCGCTCTCTCCACAACCTATGCTGGCACGTGGCTGGGTTGGCCCCTCTCAGCAGCACCAGGCAGAAGTTTCATGCCTTTATCCTCGGCCTTTTGAAGTGAGTATTGGCCCTTGATGGCCCAGGCTGTCCTTCCTGCGAGGGCAGGTTGGAGCAGAGTCCCAAGAGCAATAAGTCGGGTTCTCTTTGTCTTTTTTAGCATTAAGCAGCTGGAGCTGTGGATCTCTCACCTACAGAAGAGCCCAGGTAAGGACACAGTGCCCAGAAGCTCCCCACCCAAGTCCTCTCCTACTTGCCAGGGCGATAATCCCAGACCCGTTCCACTCACAATGCTTGGCTGGGATTTCCATAGTGGACAAGGGCGTAGTTTTCTGTGTCGTACTGGATGCGAGCAGTCAGGCAGACAAGGTGGAACATCATTTGGACCTGCTAGGATGGACCTGCTGGCCCTGGGAGGGGTGTGTGGGCAAGGGCAGGACATTGTGCAGCTGTCCAGCGCTGTCCATATCTCATAGGTGTCATCTCCATGCTGTATTCACCCATGGCCTTCTTCGCCCTGAGCCAAGGCCCTCTTCCCCACCTCGCTGATGAACTGCTGCTGCTCATCCAGCCCCTCTCAGTGCTGACTTTCCACCTTGACCTCCTCTTTGAACACCACCACCTCTCCATGGACGTAAGACCCTTGTCCCGTCGGCTGGAGTCACCCCTCTCCCCTGCCCGTCAGGCCACTCAGGCTCGGGGGGCCATGCAGCCTTCTCTGGAGAGCCAAAGCAGTGCTGCTGGGACAAGCCTGGAAGATGAAATCCCCCCTGATGCCCTGGGGCGGGCAGCGGGTGCAGAGGACACCCAAGGATCCCAGTCCCAAGCAGCTCTGCACGGGCTGGGTCCTGGTCCCCAGGTGGGGGCTGCCTTGCAGGAGACCTTCCAGCACGTGCTGCGGTGGGGTGACCAGCTCAGTCGCACTTTCCTGGGAGGTGACAGCTCCCCGGAGAGCCAGAGGCCCAGGGCAGGCCCTCAGGATGCTGGGGCTGGCCTCAGTGGCTGGTGGGGCCAGCTGAGCCAGGCTTCCAGGATTTATGCTGCTCCTAGTAAGGAAAAGGTCCCCTTCATCTGGTGGACAAAGCTGCGGTCGGCTGCGGCTGATTCCAGCCCCGGCCAGGCTGAACGACCCCACGTATCCATCAGTGAGCCTAGAGGCACGGAGCTGCAGCTCCTTCAGACCAAAGCTGTCCCTGAACATTCTAGCCCAACGCCCGGCAGCAGCACTGACACCTCTGGGACCTCTTCACCTGAAGACCTCATCCTGCCTGCTGGAGCTGGAGCACCCACCAAGCCAGATGATCCCACTGCTGGAGAGAAACTCCTGGCTGCTTCTCCAGAGCCTCGTGCGAATAGGAACCGGGCAGCCCCTTCTGACCCAGAGGCTGGGGGTCCTCCTGGTCCTGAG
>NW_010313382.1:2221-2843 GCF_000700745.2 Antrostomus carolinensis
GGAGTGTTTCTCCCAGTGCTGACACCATCTCAGCTAGGTCCAGGTAAGACCCAGCTTGGGGGTGGGAAGAAGTGGCATGTGCTGAGGAGGGTTTTTCTCCTGGGCAGCGTACGGAGGAGCAGACCATGGGGCTCACTGGCCTTCTGGGATGTCTTGTTCTGAGCGTCACCCAGGTTGTGGTCCTGGGCTGTTGCACTGGGCTGGGGGATCAGCACCTGCCCCAGGTGTTGCTGCCTCAGTCCTGTAGAGCAGCAGGAGCTCGTGGTTGAGGCTCTGATAGAGCCTTTGTCAGCTCCCAGATCACCAGAATAGTTTTCTGAGCAGGGTGGGTGGGAAAAGGCTTCTGAGACAACCTTGTGGTTTCCTTTGCTTTGTGGTAGGAGACCCTCAAGCTGGCTGTCCCCCAGCACACGTGTCCTGGCCGTGGTGGTGAAGGGGCTGGTGTCTGAGAAGACCTGTGATCAAGAACAGCCCAAGAGGAACATGCCTGATGCACCCCAGACCCACAGGTGATGCAGGGCACTGTGGTGTTTGGGGCTGGAGAGCTGGTGGTGGATTTTTTTGTTGGGGGGAAGCAGGGGCAGAGAGGTTTACACCACTCCTTGTAGCTACATGTTCCCCT
>NW_010313382.1:2900-3150 GCF_000700745.2 Antrostomus carolinensis
TGATCAGTTGTTCTTCACAGACTTTTTGAGGGGAATTTTGAGCATTTTCTTTCTCTTGTTTGCTTTCTGGGTTCATAGCAGCTTGTTTGAGGCAACTGTGTGGCAGCTCTGACCAAATTGTGTCAGGTCAGAAAAGCTTTAGGGCTCCTGTGCTTGCGCAGCATTTGTCCAAGTGGGCACGGTGGGCGAGGGGCCCCTACACCACGTTGGGCCGTCCCCCTCCTCCCCAGCCCTCGCTGGCCCTGACTGA
>NW_010313382.1:3206-10541 GCF_000700745.2 Antrostomus carolinensis
TGATGTGGCTTCTCGATCAAGCCCATCAGATGGCATCTCTGCTGCAGGACAGGGGGTCACTGGCCTTACAGGAGCGTCAGAACCTCTCCTGGGTCCTGTGGGAGCTTCTCTTGGTGATCCCCAGGGTCCCTGGGGAGAGGAATCCCTGATGGCGGTTGTTGTGCAGGGCAGTTCGGGCACTGTGTGACCACACAGGCGCTGGTGATGGTCACCTGAGCTTCCAAAAAGGGGACATCCTGCAGCTGCTCTCCACTGTGGATGAAGACTGGATCCGCTGCTGCCATGGAAACAGCACTGGCCTAGTTCCTGTTGGCTACACATCCCTCATTTTGTGAGGAGGTGGAGGAGACCTGAGGAAGCAGCTGAGCTTATGAAGCAGGTGCCATCTCCAGGAAGGATCATCTCCTGCCACGTCTTCACCACCTTTGGGGCTTCACCACTTTTGGGGCTGGCAGTTCTGCAGGGGACCTGGCCCTGGTGCTGTCACTGCTGCTCGTTCACATGACGTTACCGTCTGCTGTGGGTGCACCCTGTGAGCCACCACTGTGCGTGTCCCGGCAGATCTGCTGCCACTTCACCGTGGCCCCCGTTTGGGACCTGCTCGATGTTTCCTCAGCTGCTGCCCACGCCTGTGCCAGGGGAGGGAAGGACCCTTGTCCCTGCGCGGTACTTGCAGTCCCGTATGTCATCTCTGTGCCATCGTGTCCCACCACTGCTGTCACCTCCACATGCCCTGCTTTGCCCTGTGGCCGGGGCTGGTGGCCCAGGCCACCGATGCGCAGTCCTGACACGCTGTAAATAGTTGTAACCACAGGAACGAGCGTATTCCAGAGCTAAAAAGCTGGAAATAAAGGTTGTGATTCACGTGTCCATGTGTGTGAATGGATCATTGCGGTTGGAGGGGCTGGAAGTGGCCACGGCTCCCGTCCCTGTGTGGGCAGCCTGGGCTGGTGCTGGGTCTCTGGTGAGTAAATGCTCTTGCAGGCACAGACAGCACGGGCTGGGGCCATGCTGGTGCTCAGTGCCCTGATGTCAGGTATCCACCATGGAGCCCAGCACGGCGTTGTGCCCTGGCAGAAGGCGCCCAGTCTCCTACACAGTGTGGGAAGAGGCAGCTGGAGATATCTAGAGCCAGAAATAACCCGGGAAAGGTGTGTGTCACGCTGGCTGGCTGGTGACCGGCCCCATGAGATGGAGGCTGCACAGCACCGCTGAAGGTGTTTGCTGGTTTGTTTATTTATTTATAGGATTTCAATAGGGCTGGATGGCACTTTCCCTCTCCCCCCCCCTTTTTTTCCCCCAAGTTATTCTCATTGCTTGTGATTTCATACCAAACTACTTACTTTGCACTGGGCTCCCCAGTAAGAGAGATGTGGCCATGCTGGAGCACGTCCAGTGAAAGGCCACAAGGCAATGGCAGCTTGTCTCAGGGGCCAGTGGTCTCCTATGGACCAAGAACCGTATTTCATCCTTCAAATTTCCACTGTTTCAGCGGCAAAGGTGACCACGCTTCAGCCAATGGGCCGTGTTCTGCTCCAAAGACAAAGCTGCTCCCTTTTTATTCTGTTCTCATTTTCATTCCTCTCTCTGGAATTTTTATGCTCAGACAAGGGACATTATATCTTAACTTGGCTTGCCTTAAGTAGGTTTGATTAAATTCCACAGCTGCCTCTGGACTTTAAAATGGGGTCAAGCCAGCAGGAGATGAATCCAGGTACTTTTTCAACTTTTTTTTAAATTAAAAAAGCACTACAATCCTTCATGTGGTGTCTCTAAAAGGAAGACAAGTGTATGGGTCAAGCATGGCATTTTGATGACCATAGAGATTCAGGCTTGGGAATGGAAAAAGAAAAATCAAGTTACATTAAAGGAGTGTCATCAATGAGCTATTTCATTCCCGAGTAACACAAATAGTTACGAAACTTATTGCCAGAAACCACTTTTGAACGAGAGGAAGTTTAAACTTTAAAATATTTTGAAGGACTGTATCTCGAGGTCCTTCAGAGGGTAGTGGAGGAAATGCGAGGTTGACAAAGCCTTAGAAAGGCTGGTTTGAAGGGACACAAGTTATGGTTTAGTAGTGGACAGGTACGGCTGGATTTGATGATCACAGGATCATAGAATAGTTTGGTTGGAAAAGACCATGACGACCATCTAGTCCAACTGTAAACCCAGCACTGCCACATTCACCACTGAAGCATGTCCCCAAGTTTCACAGGATTTTTTCCTTGTATCCAACCTCGACCTCCCTTGGCGCAGCTTCAGGGCATTCCCTCTCAAAGGGCTTTTCCAGCCAAGCGATTCTGTGATTCCATTTCCATGTTCCTCAGCATCCTGCTGGTCAGAACAGGGCAGGATGATGGTACATGATCATGCCAACAGCTCGGAACGCCTCTCAGCCTTTTTGGCTCACCTGACGTTTTGGTAAGAGAGGGGACATGGCCTGTGGTATGAGTCATTTGTCTGCCATGACCTTGGTCCGATACTGGTGGTGTAAGTGTGCTGCCACTGCAAGATGTGGGAATGATGCTGACAGAATGGAATCTTCTGGCTATGCGGGCACGGGAGGCACCGTCTCTAGGTACCAGGGGTTTATATTCCAGGAACAGGCACTAAATCCATAGATTTGATGGGTCACGTACCGACCTGCTGTTATATCCGCTCACGGTTACACAGCCTCTGACTACCAAACAATGTCTGCACTGACGCTCCTGTCTCTCTCTGCGCATGCTGCCATCACCCCTTCTGCCGAGGTCTGACCAGGAGAACCATCAGCATCAAATTATGTCCTCGTTCAACACAACCACCCATCAGCCAAGTGGATATTTGAGAGTCGGGGCAACAACCCCCGTCAGAGGCTGTAAGAGAGTCAGAACATGAGAGGAGCAGTTGAGACAGAGAGGCAAGAAAAGGGAATCCAAGTCATGCCAAAGAAAACCCCACAAGTCATCGATAGGAAAAGATTTTCCATTTAATACTAGACTCTCTCAGGATTGAGATGCAGGCTTTTTATGCAATTACATCCAATGTTAAAATTGGTAATACATAATTTACAAAGATTAACATCAAAACAATGATCTATTTAGATATGCTTTGTAAAAAGGAAATATATTAGCAGCATTTATTTTCAGCAATCACACAGCCTACACCCATGCAGACTAAGAGTTCATATCTATTTGCAATAATGTAGTGCTTCCTGGTCTTAAAACAGCGATCCTGGTGACACACTGGTCTTCTCGTTATTATAAAATAACCGAAAAATAAAAAAAGTCATTAATTTCTACACCAGTAAGAAAAACAATTCTTTGCACTTACCTAACATTTGATTGTCTAAAAAACATTTTGTTTAGTCTTTCAACAAAAGAAAGATAAAATGACAGAGCTAGTGTCTCGCTTCTGTACGCACTTTATTTTTTAAAAACTTTTTAGTGTTTAACACCATTTGAGACAATGATTTCTGTTTTAAACTAAAGGAGACAACTCAAGATTTGGACATGCGATATTCCTACTACACGCACGAGTATTTTATACTCAGGGTTCCTGGTACTGTACAGTGCTTCTCTACAGTAAGAAAATATTCCAAACTATTTTCTTATTTCTTTTTTTTTTTTAATAAAATATTTTTTCTCAAAGGGTTTTTTTCCTTTCTTTTTTTTTTTTTTTTTTTTTCTCTTTTTAAATCAACACATAAAAGTTAATGGAATGAGTCATGTTCCACTAAGAGTAAAATAATTATAATAATAACAAGAATGTACATTAGGACAAGCTTGGTCCATTAAAAAGGAACATGTAACTACCGTATTGCTTTACATCCACGCAGCAGATATATACAACTTGGCACATTAAAAACTGGTTTTCTTATAAGAACATCTAAAACAGGACTGTATATGCATATGTACGTCTGAAAGACAAAAAAGCAAAGCCATTTCTCAAGGGGCAGCGTACGCCAACCACCCCCTCCCTCCGCCACAGCCCGGCCCTGGCCCCCGCTTTCGGGCCTCCGCAGGCGGGAAGGTCGTCGGTGCAGCACGGGGAGCCCAGCCGCAGCGCCGGTTCCCGGGACGATATGGCAATCGCAGGGTCACGCAGCGGGAACTCAGCGCCTCGGCTGCTGCTTTCAGGAATAATACTTCTCGTCAGGGCAGAGAGAGAGGGCGGCGCGAGATACGCTGTCTCTTAATTTAAGAGACGGACATTTTAAGCTGTACAACCAGAACACAAGAATAGTGTTAGCAGTTGATAATATTCTACAGTTCACAACAAATACTCGCTCTGAATACTGCTTGACGGTTCATGTAGTGAAGGGTTCCTTTTTTTTTTTTTCTTTTTTCTTTTAACAGATTTTAATTTGCACAACACACTAGACACACAAGAACCACAGCTTATCAAAAAAACCAACAGCAATGGTGTTGTCAGGATTTGACTTGCTTTATAAAATTTCTCTGCAGAAAAAAAGTGAAAAAAAAAATCACACCCCGCTCCCTCCCCCCCTCTACGACGCAGAACAAGTGCCTCAACCAGCCAACTCCTGCTTTGCTCCAAGGTGACTTTGGAAGTTTCTCCTTGTCACAGATCAAAGGTACATGTGTGCACTGGCCGCTCCATGGTGAACCTTTCGCACGTTTGGGTATGTTTCTCTCTTCTTGGAACTTGTGCAAATCAGAGGCCACAACTTTAGGGCAGCCTTTCATTTTAAGCCACTGGGCCTTCAACCTCCCCATCTGGATTTCATTCACTGGCCTGGGCCATGGTGGTGCCAACAGTATCTTGTACAATCACAGGTTAAATGGTGAACATGGGGAATATTCTCAACAGAGTAAGTCAGTCCTTATCATTCTTACCTCCCCATTTATTTATTTATTTTAAATTTTTTTTCCTCTGAGTGGGAATATCAAGAAAAAATAAATTAAATTTGACCATCCTGGACAATAACCACGAGGTTTTTCTCAGTACCTAACATCAATACAAGGCACGCCCAACAACACACACACCATAAGAGCACTGCAGAGCAGGGCAGGGCAACCTGCCAACCCAGACATCTAAGTGCTAACTGTTTGTATATTTGTCAGTTTTCTGCTGCCCTCTTTTCCTTGGCTGGTGCAGAGGAAGTTGGGCTCCTGCCCTCAGTCCTCAGCAGACCTTGTAGCAGACTCCAGACCACAGCTTCCTCTCCTGGCATCACTTCCTGAAGCTGCTCTCCGGGATGGTGAGGGTGCGTCGCCTCAGTTTTCTTCCTGATCCTTCCTCCAGCAAGTAAGTGACATCGATAGCTGCAAGAGATCACAGGCTTTTGGTAAAGAAGGTGATATGAGGACCAGTTTTCCTATTCGTGGTTCTTTCAAGGATGTTTCCATCCATAGTTGTATTCAAAAGTCCACTGGACAAGGTGCTGAGCAACCTGATTGAAGCTTGAAGTCCTGCTTGGAGTCCAGATGACCTCCAAAGATCCTTCCAACCCAAATTATTCTATGAGTCCATGATTATTTTGCACTAACTCCCAGAACATGAAAGAGACTGGACAGAGCTCATCCTTTAAATTAAAGCTCAGGCTTTAAATTAAAACCAGAGCCATACTTAAACAGTGCTACTGCTGCACCCTTGCTCTACAGCTTAGACTGTGCCTACAGAAGTTACTTAGAACCCAGTGGAAAGCTCATTAAAGGTCAAAGGAGACTTTCCAATTTCTCTTCAATCTTTCTTTGCAAGTCTGTTAAGTTTCTCAGTTGTAAACATGGAACGATGGGGGAGAATTTGTCTTCAGAAAGTTTTTGTGGTTACTAAAAATACTATACAAAACACTGTGTCAGCTGTAAGAAATTTCATTTGGAATTAGTGGAAATTGCTACTACTGCAAAAGAAAACATTACTCCAAAGACAACTCATTATATTAATAAGGTCCACTAGCAATATATTCTGACAAAAGTATTTATTTTATCAACACTGCCTGCAGCAAACTAAAAACAAAGCTATAGAAGAAATGCATAAAATCTCACCATTTTTCCCTGGGATTTTCTCTAACAGGTTTAGCAGGATTTGATTAAGTCTCTCTCTCTGAACATGCCGCCTTTCCTCTGGAGTGCACAGCTGCCTGGTGTCAGAATTGCTTTCTTCCACTTTTTTATCTGTTTCACAGGTCTCACTAGAGGCTGCCTCTTTTTCTGGCTCCTCTAGACTAGGCATCTCACTTGAAGTTTGCTCTTGGTTTCCTAATACATCCTCAATAAGTGGAAGAGAATCTTCTTCTTGGTTTAAGTCTTTAATCTGTTGTTTTGAGCGATCTGTTTTCCAGGACGACCTAGCAGGAAAAGAAGGGTTTAAATACCACATTTTTTCAGACACTCACCTGAAAGGCCAATTATTAGTGAGTCAAGGACTTCTCAGCAGGTAAAGGTCATTCTGGAATCTCAGTCGTATGACTTCACGCGTGCATTCAAACCCACCGTTACGATCTACGGGAGGCTACGTTCCTATAACCGTGTTTGCATAACATCAAATGTAGACTTTGAAAAACAAATTGCTTTTTAATTTCAATTTGTAAAGGTTTTTTTATCTTCCAAAATAGTTGAGCTCAGCATTTACTGATGTTGTTTGCAACAGTCATGGCTCTTGATGTGTATTTTTAAAGTCTCTAAGAGAACTGAGAGAGGGCATTGGCCCTGTGACAAGGAGTCCCTTCAGGGATCTGCTCTCCCTGTGTGCAGGAAGGCTGGGTGCTCTTGTCCTGGGCTCTGCCATCTCCCACATTCAGTTCCTTCTGCTAACTTTTAAAATGGGTTCTGTCCTCTTCCTTACATACATTATTAAAGAACACTAAGGCTGCTTCTATATTCTGTTCCTCCTCACTGGCTCCCTTTTATCTCTTTGAGAGTTTAGAGGATTGCTTTAAACAATTTAAATTTATTATTTCCATGGCACCCAAGGTAAATGGGTAGGAAAAAGAGTGGACACTTGACAACCCAACAGATTATCTCATCTCTTCTCAACTAACATTCTGGTAGGTACGACTCACCTGCCTCCATTTCTCTTGTAGTTGTCTGGTACATAATGAGGCTAGAACAACAATAAAGATTATGGTTAATACCAAATAAAATTTACAGTGGAAGAAAGTGCTGGTCTACCTAATATTCTAGAAGCACCAATACAGGACTTGCCTACCTGACGCTTTGGAAATGCCAGTGCATGGCTGGCATTATCTTGCACATCAGACCAATTTCAAGGAGAAGGCATAATCATGTAATAAGGATAAATCAGAGCCAGAATTATTATCTGATTCTTCGTATCTTCTAAATAAATTTCAAGCCATAGACCATCATGATAAAAATCATCTTGTGCTTT
>NW_010313382.1:10573-11353 GCF_000700745.2 Antrostomus carolinensis
TCTCTGCTTCCAGGAAGAAAAGTGCTTACTCGCACAAGATTTGCCAGACCTGGTACCTCTGCACTCAGAGACAAAGCTGCTGTGGAGGAGGATGTGCGCAATGAAGAGTGGCTGCTTCCATGGAACAGGGGAAAAGGAGACAGACATGAACAGATATGCAGATGGAGGATGTTAAGGGAAACTGTACTTCATGATTTTGCTGTCTATCTTGTCTGCTTTTTGATAAAGCATCCGTTTTCAGTGATGATTGTATGGCCAGTAAGCAGTACGTCATTTGATAGAGCAGGGAAATGGAAATAGGAAAATACTGCTTTTCTGTATTGGGAATCACTATTCAAAGGCTCTGCTGAAAATCATTTTTTAAGCAAGTTTATTAAAACACAGAGTAGTTACACCAAAGAAACCCTGACACAGACACGCTAATGAACTCACACTGGACTACATGCTGTGTGATTCTCTGAAATGTATAAAATTATTTTACAGTTGCAGAATTGCGACCGAAAAGTGTTTTAAGATTTCCTTCACTCAGGAGTGGCTTAAATGAAATCAGCATCTAGATTTCTGTCAGAAACCACAATCTCCAAACTTACACATCCAACTTACACAACTGTTTGTTTAATATCTAATTGCTTTTGAACTGCATATTCTCTGTCTACAGTCAATTTTTCTTTCCAAGCTTTCTTTCTAGCCAACTTTTCATCCAGACTGTGTATGCTTATCACAGAATCACAGAATGTCCTCGATTGGACAAGACCTTTCAGATCATCAAGTCCAATCATT
>NW_010313383.1:0-2704 GCF_000700745.2 Antrostomus carolinensis
TCAGACCGGGTGAATCTGCTCCAGACCTTTCCTTGCTGCCGGACACTGCCCCAAATCTCCAGCACAGGCAGTGCCTCTGCCCAACCCTGAACATGCAGCATCTCCTCCCCAGAGAAGCACCGAGCACCCTAACTTCACAATTCGAGGCTGGTGCGAGCAGCGACTCCACCCCGCAGCCCTGAAAGGCTCGGGAGCAGCCAGGGCACAGCAGCATCCCCAACAGCAACCTTGCACCCCAGCTCCGACCACCCCCAGCAGCCCCAACACCACAACCAGCTCCACCCTTTAAACCTTTCCAAATAGGAAACACAGATTTTGGGGGCACAGAAGGACCCCAGCCACCAAGATGGCAATGGGGACAGCCCCCAAGCCATGTCCCCCCCACAGGAGCGTGCACAGCACCAGCTGGGCTGCAGACTCCTGTTTTTCCAGCTCCCCGACGAGGTTTCCTGGAAGGGCCCGCAAGCAGCATTAAACACTTTCTTTTGGAGGAAAAAATGACTCTTCCCTGGCGGGGGGCCAGGCGGCTGACTCAGGGACGGAAGACGGCCCTAACGCGATAGTGTGAAATCAGAGCACTCCTATCTGCGAACAAAACACTTCCGAAAGCCAGCCCAGATCTGGGGACAGCTTAACCAGTCCCACACCACTGTGCCCGTGCCCCAGCAGCTCCTGCACCACTGATCCCCCTTGTCGTAAAGCAGAGGGGGGCAGTTAACACCCAGCACGTGTCCTACCAAGTCAGGGCCCCCTCCTTGCTGCTGATTTTCCACTCCCAAATCCACACTGGCAGCATCCCAAGGAGGCAGCCGAGCCCCAAAGCCTCTCTTTGGCTTGAAGATGCCCTGGGACCATGCAGCCAGATCCTCTCTGGGCATGCGGTGTGGGAAAGGATGAGGATGAAGTCCACAATTTCTCCCAGAGACTCAGAGTTCCTTCATCCAGCCAGCGTAGCCAGGAACCGACCGTTTGACTCCACAACACCTCCCGTATAGGGGAAAAGGAGAAGGCAGGGAGGGAATCCCTTCCCGTGGAGGGAGAAAGGAAAAAGCAGAGAGTCCAGGGGCAGTATCAACACTGGAAAGACCAAGACATCGCCTGGAGCCACGCCATTGCCCAGCCTTCATGTCTGATGGCAGCAATGGGTACTGGCCAGTCCCGGGAAGCAGGGCAAGAGCCAGAGTGGGGGCTGGGATAAATAGGGCAGGGGAATAAAAAGGAAAAGGGAATAAATACATATAAATGAAAGCACGTTGCACCAAGGGAGAAAATAGCTGGGAAAGGCTTTAATTAGATGATGGGCTGGGCACCATCCCATGGCTGGGAGAAACCTCTCGAAAGCAGGGTCAGGATAGGGCACAATGGGGTTAACAGCAGAGCCAGAAAACCCTGAGTACCCAGTCCCACCTTCCCTGGACCCTCCAGACAGGCAGGGACATGAGGAGTCTGCTGGCTGCCACCCCAAGAGTGGTACTAGGATAGCAAGCAAGGTTGGGGCTGTGACACCTCCACCATCAGCCAGGCCCTCGTCCTACGGCTGCTCTGCCCCACACCTGACTGCCCACCCTGTCTTCATTCCCAGGCGTCCCCTGGGCTCTGATGCCAAGAACCAAATCCTGCTATTTCCCACCACTTCCAGGCTGACCCCCCCAGGCCATGCTATCGCTCATTTGGCCGTCTATCGCTTGTCGCTTGAGAAACTGAATAAAATCCCACAAAATAGATCAGGATAGGGGGGACAGGCTGCCTTAGCTGAAGGAGCCGTCCCCAAAGCAGCAGGCTCCCAGGTCCCCGTTTGCAAAGCTCCCAGCAAGGTCAGATTTCTTCCCTGAAGGTCAGAGCGGCTCCAGCCTGGCAGGCTGTGCCATCCCAGCGTGGGCTGGGTTTGCCCAGGGTTTGCTCAGCCTGGGACGCAGCTCTGCTCTATCTCTCTGGCTGTGTCAAGGCAGCTGAGAGAAGCGCTGAGCCCAGCCTGGTCTTACCCCTGCTGCCAGGCTCACTGCCCCAGCAGGGCAATGCTCTGCCCTCTGCCTCCCCAGTACCCTGCAGCTCAGCCCAGGAGAAAAAATGGTCCAGGGCATGTGTGACAGGATGGACGGGGTCAGCTCACATCCCCAGATCCCAGGCACCCGCCTTGTGCCCAGTGGGGTGCACCACACAGCATCGTGCACCAGCACAAACCCTGGCTGGGGCTCTGCACCAGTGCAGAGGACAAGGCTGGGGCACCACCATGTCTCCCCTGGTCCTATCCCCAGCAGTAGCCCACCTGCTGCCTCCACTCCCTGACAGCCACAGCCCTGGCTCTGGGGCATCTCTGGAGCATCAGCTGTCAAGGAAGATCCTGGGGTCCTAAGACCCTTCATAAAATGAAGGACACAGGCTGAGTCCCATGGAGAAGAGCTCAGCGCCACCACTTCTGGTTTCATCCTGTGCCCAGATACAACGGTAAGAAGTAACTCCAGCCCCTTAGCTGTGGGTCACCACAGCCATTAATTTCCCACCCACTCCCAGCCCTTTCCCCCATCCCGACCGGCTCAAAGAAAAGCAAAGTCAGGACTTACCAAATGGGACAGGGAAGAAAAGATCCGAGGCGAAGAGAAGGAGCGGGCAGCAAAATCCCTTTCCTTAGCTCCTTCCAGCACCAGAGCCTTCCAGGAGGACCTGGCGCGGTGGCAGCTCGGGTGGTGTCCGCAGCCGGCTCCGT
>NW_010313383.1:2715-3515 GCF_000700745.2 Antrostomus carolinensis
AGCCGACAGCCCGGGGCTGGCTTTGGGTGGCGTTTGTCCCTTTGGCTTTGCTTTCCCTCTCGCGGAGGGAGCTATCCCCAGCGCCGTGTCCCGCGGGGCCGGCGAGAGGGACACCCCAACAGCAGCGGGGTGCCGGAGGGGCTGGGATACGGGGCACCCCCAGGACACGGGGCGCTGGAGGAGAGGAAGTCGGCGGAGGCAGGAGAAGGGCTGGAGGCGAGGAGGTCTGGTTGTGCTCCCCTCCGCCCCGGACCACACAGGGACCAGCGCGGAGCGGGAGGGGAAGGGGAGAAGGGAAGGCGGCTGGGGGCCGCCCAAGCCTGAGCCCCAGCCCGGGTTAACCCCAGCGAGGTGCGGGGAGGGTGAGAGCCAGGGAGGGAGGACAGCGGGACAGACAGCTCCTAGCTATGAATATTAACTACTTCCTCCACAGGCAGGGCTGCGCCGCGTTAACTGTTTCCTTGGCACGATGGACAGACAGCTGGTCCTAAGCATCACTCCGCTGGATGCCCCCCCCCCAGTTTGAGACCCCTCAGCCCTGCCGGGCTCCTGTGTGTACACGTGTCACACCTGTCCCCAAAAAGCAGTGACACATTCGGGGTGGGATGTCCTTTCAGGCTACACGTGATGCTGTAACCCAGCCGGGACTGCAAACCCAAATGTCTTGCTGGAGACTGGAGTTTCTCCATTTTAAATAAATATGCAGACAAAAAAGAGTGGAAACCTGCTGCGGCCAAGCCACCAACCACACTCTCTGCCAAACCTGACCTGCTTTCACAACCCCCTTTCTCTGCCCAGCC
>NW_010313383.1:3657-4181 GCF_000700745.2 Antrostomus carolinensis
CTGTGACCGCACTGCTCCATCCCAGGCAAAATCTGCACTGAGATGGTCCTGACAATTCACTGGTCCAGGTGACAGCAAGCCCACTCCGCAGCCAGACCCCTGCTTGAACCCACGCTCAACAACCCACTTCTCAACTGATCCAACATACTCAGCAAAACTTGAGGCTCCCCCCACTCTAATCCCCCAAATCGTGCGTTTCCCACACCCTTGTGGATGACAGCAGGGGATGAGAGCAGTGTTTCCAGCCGGCCCCCTGACTCACAGCCCTGTTTGCTCCCAAATAGTGGCACACGCCAAGTCAACATCCTCCCAAAACCTCCGAGGCTTGCTTGCTCCTCTGCCGTTTTATTTTTTGCCCTGGTGGTGCAGCTGTGGGTAGCCCGTGGGAGGGCAGGTTGGGGGCTCCCCCAAGCTGCACAGTGACAGCCCCAGCCCCACATACATGGGCTCTGGCAGGCTTTGACTTCAAGAATGGTTTAAAGGTGGAAGAGAAAGGGCTGAGCTTCCACCAGCCCGCCCCTCGC
>NW_010313384.1:0-2578 GCF_000700745.2 Antrostomus carolinensis
CTCTGGCCCAGCTCACACCAGGACAGCAACTTCATTAAACTTTAACTGTTTTTAAGGTTTAAGGCCATGCGTAGGCAGGGAAAAATACAACTGCTGCCATGATTTAGAAGTTAAAACAAATATTCTGTCACCTTGTCTTGAGCAATCCCACACTTCACCAAGAAAAGACAACTTTTAAAGTTGGCTCAGATATGCACTTGTTAGTTTTCCAGTGAAAACACATCTCAAATGAGCTGACTCATATCAATGCCTACTGAGCTAACCTACCCAGAATCTGCTAATCCGGAGGTGAGTCTCTTGGGCAGTAACCACCCAAGAGCAGCAGTGGTGGTAGAGGTCATGGCCTTTGAATGCTAGAAAAGACATTTTGCAGAGCATGTTCTTGAGGTCAAAGGAAAGGTTTCATCCAACATCCAAAGAGAGGAAGAAGATACTGGAGAACAGCCTGTTCCTGATTTTTTTGTTGTTGTTGAAAAGGTAAAAAAGCAAGCAACACCTTCCCACCCCCATCAAGCCATGCTGCTAATTCAGCACAGAGCAGAGCAGCAGAAATAGCTGAATTAGAACTACAGAAGATGCAGCAGCTCCTGAGGAACAAATGTCCTCAAACGGGGTCTATAGCTGACAGAACCACAGCATGAAGCCATGGGTTCAAAGCAAGACTCTTACCCAGCGACCAGAAGGAGAGTAGATATTAGACAACTAAAAGTCCCTTTGTTTTGCCATGGCTACCTAGATCCCCGGCAAGGCTAGAAACACATTTCTTATGAAAACCCATGGATTTTAGGACCTTGTACCCTGCAGAACCTCTCTGATCTTTCCAAGGCATGCTGAGCCTTGGTACCACGTTCCCTCTCCTGCAATTTGAACCACCCAGTGTTTCTTCCATGCAAAACAACTGCAGCCCCGTGTACATTTTCTCCTGGCCCGCCACAAAACGAAGGCGTGTTTCCTGGCAAGGAGTTTGTTGCTCTTCCAAACCACCCCGAGCAGTCTGCTCAGTGTTCCAGCCAAGGCGGATTGCTGCGGAGCAGCACACTGAGGAAATGTCCTGGAACAGTTTTATTTGGAGCTGACATCTCTGACGGTGAGCTGATGCCTTGTGGAAAGCTTCAAAGCAGAACTGACACTACATCTAGAGGACAGCTTCTGTTTCCTTCCCCCCCTTACCATGGATCCTTCCTCTTGGATAAAACCAGCAGAAGCTGGATTGTCAGGGATGAAGTGGAAGCAGTAAACTGGAAACCAGAAGACCAGCCACTTCTTTTGACTTGATGACTTTTCTCCTCTACTTCCCTAAGTTAGTTGCCCCTTCCCTGCATCCACTGTCTTTTCTACCCCAAAGATGTCGAGTCTGTACAGCTCATGAGCTCTTCAGCATCTCAATATATGGATGCTTCCAGCTAATGCAATGGGGAGCATGACTAAAATATTTTAAATAATTAAATACAGATCCCAGACTGGTTTGGTTGGAAGGGACCTTAAAGCTCATCCAGTTCCAACCCCCCTGCCAGCAGCAGGGACACCTTCCACTAGACCAGGTTGCTCAAAGCCTCATCCAACCTGGCCTTCAACACTTCCAGGGAGGAGCAGCCACAGCTTCTCTGGGCATCCTGGGCCAGTGTCTCACCCCCCTCACAGCAAACCACCGGTCTATAACTCTATGAAAATCAGTGTTTCTCCCTCCCTTCTGCTGCTTGCACACTCAGATCACCCAGAAATCAGTGCCCAGGGGCAGTAGCAGCTACAGCCCCACCAGCACCAAGCCACCAGCACACACAGGGAAGAGGAAGTTGTTACTGGCCCCAGTAACACAAACCAGCTGCTGCTGGGGGCTCGGGCAGCCACAGCTCACTCCCGCCCAGGGCTGAGCAGCAGCTGGGCTGAGAAACCTTCTGCTTGAGCTTGTGGTCCTGATTCCTGGTGAATGAGGAGGCACCTCAGGAGGTCCCAATGAAATCAGCACCTAAATTCTTCCTATGTCCAAGCTGTTTCAGCACTTGAGCCCAGTGACCTCACTAAGGTGGCCTTGCTCTTAAGACACCCCTTGTTCTCTAGGTTCTGCTGGCTGGAACAGGTGATGCTGCAGCACATCCCCAACACGAGAGCTGTCGCTTAAATGTAATGGCCGGGTACTTTGGAAACCTTGGAGAAAGAAAAAAAAATTTAAAAATGAAAAAAAAAATGAACAAAAAGAAAATAAAATAAAAAAGGGGAAAAGTAAAAGAAAGGAAAAGGAAAATAAAAGAAAGGAAAAGAGGAGAAAAAGAGAGAAAAGGGGGGGGAAGGTGGGAGAAAAGTGGGGAAGGGGAGAAAAACCAGTCTCAGCCTGCCTTCCAGTTACCTCCATTGGTACCTCGGCCCCACCTCAACTGGCAGCACAGGTTGGTCTGTCTGTCCCACACCCTCGTCCAGCTCCACCAGCACAAGTCAAAGCTGCTGTCAGCAGCAGACTTTTCAGAGCAGAGTCTCTTGTGAAGCCCACATCAGCACACAATGAGAGGGATCTGTGCCTGAAAAATCAGAGTCCCAGCATGGTGGGGGTTGGAAGGGACCTCTGGAGATCATCCAGTCCAAC
>NW_010313384.1:2910-21690 GCF_000700745.2 Antrostomus carolinensis
GTTGATGGGATGGTCCCCCCCCTTAATTAAAAAAAAAAAAAAAAAAAAAAGAAAAAGCCTTCAGCAAGGCTGCTGTAGCTGGGGGTGAACAGAAGACAACGTGAGGTGATTTCAAATCCACTGTCCCTGGAAGGACTCCTGTCCCCTGCCCAGTCGCTGTTACCTACCAGACACAAGAACCTTGTGGAAGGACAGATGCCAGTGCTCCTGCCACCTCCTCGCTCCCATGGCACATGGGTGGCCCAAGCCTAAAGGTTGCACAGCCAATAATTTTCCTGTTGTCAGAGGCTAAAATAGTCTGTGGAAATATTCTAGCAGTAGGTTAATGCTGACTCCATCCCCACCCAACCCAGGTGGCACGGCAAGGTGGGCACATCACCTCCGGCCCAGGTTTCAATTAAAGAGCACATTGTGGTTACAACTGTTCTTCTGGGTTTAAAGTTCCTCCACAATTCAGCTGCTTTTAGTGCAGGACTATTATTAGTCTCATCTATGTTACGATCTCCTGAACTCCCTGGAACGACCAGAAAACCCACAGAGGACAGATAGCACATGGCAGCACTGCAAAAGGTAGGTGGTCACTTGAGAAGTGGAGTTGAGTTTTAACGAGCAGTGGTAAAGGGGTCATAAATTTCAGGATAAGGATGAGCCTCCCTGTGGCACCTTGATGATCATTTTTGGCAGGAAATGGGAAGACATGAAAGAATATTAAACCTCACACTCCAGGGCTGGAGCCAAACAGATTCAGAGATGTGGGACATCTCACCCGTGCCTCTTTTTACAGGAGAGGTCTTGTATTTTCCTTTGAAAAGAGTAGTGCCATGTCTGTTGGCAATGGGTGAGGTGTATCTACTTCAAAGCTGTTGTGGGATGACACTTCCTAGACCAACACATGCACACGTGAACACACACCCGTTGAGGGGTGGGAAGGGGCAGCCACAGTATCCATCCGCACACCCTACCAGGGAGATAAGCAGTCCCACCTCGCTGCTGCAGTGCTCTCTCCCTAGCTAGAGGCAACTGGAAAGAGATTTAAAGCTGAGCGAGGAAAAGGACAAGGTATGAAGCCAACCTTTACCCAGTTCTGTGGCCAGAAACTGGCTCTGTGGCCCTGCTATGTAGATCAGGAAAGCCCAGTATTTTCAGCTAGCAACTCCAGTCAACGGGGTAACCACGTCTCTTCAGCACTAACATCAGGTACCTCAAAGAATGCTTCTGTTCTGGCTCCTAATTCCCTCTGCAGACAGTTCTGTGCAAATGCAGGCAGAGGTGAACTTCATCTGGCCAGCAACAATGTCCACCCAGAAGCATGAAGACTGACAGGTAGCCCAGTCGAGTTAAGAAAGGACTATTCTTCATGGGAATGTCTGGTCTTTCTTTTCCTTTAGCATGTACTCAGTTCTCTTCAGTTCATCTGATTTCTTCCAATCATTCATCACCTTGGAGAAGAGAAGACTCTGAGGAGACCTTCTAGTGGCCTCCCAGTACCTGAAGGGGCTCCAGGAAGGCTGGGGAGGGACTTTGGCCAAGGGCAGGGAGTGACAGGATGAGGGGTGATGGCTTGAAACTGGAAGAGGGGAGATGGAGATGAGATGTGAGGAAGCAATTCTTTGGTGTGAGGGTGGTGAGCCAGTGTCCCAGGTTGGGCAGAGAAGCTGTGGCTGCTCCTCCCTGGAAGTGTTCTTGGCCAGGTTGGATGAGGCTTTGAGCAACCTGGTCTAGTGGAAGGTGTCCCTGCTGCTGGCAGGGGGGTTGGGACTGGATGAGCTCTAAGGTCCCTTCCAACCCAAACCAGTCTGGGATTCTGTGATTGATTCTTCACAGAAGAGTTCTCAGGTCATTCCCACTCATCCGCAGGATTTTTCTGGTGCTGCATTAGCCTGCAAGGTTGTGAACTCCTGTAGGGCTGCTGTACCTTCCCTTGGAGATCGTTACACAGTCTGACAGCTCTCACTGCCATTTTCCAGACTTCCCCCCTGATTCATGAAGCTGCAAACACTCAAAGTAAAGGACACTCTACCCAGCCTTGCGCACACTGATGGCAGAACCAAGGCTCACAGCTGGAAAAAAACCACATGGGCTGTCCCAGTGCATCTGCTGCCCATGTGGAGCCCTCCAGCCCTTTCAGCCACTGCTCCCTTTCCTGCTTTGGTTCACATGCATGTGGTTTTCAACGGGTGAGATCATCTTTTGAAAAAGCTTTATGTTTGGCTACAAACAGACCCCAGGGCTGCATGGGATCCAGGAGAGGCACGGAGCCCGTGTTCATGAGGCTCACCATTTCCTTCAAAATGGGATGCTCACAGCATGTCCCAAACTGCTGGGGAACCAGATTGCTCTCTCCTGCAGAACAGTCACTCTACTTCTTGCAGACTGAAGTGGAAAGGAAAGTGCAAAACTCTCCACAGAAATTTCCAAGGTAGCTGTGGGCCGTGGGAAGTCGCCTGACCCTCTGTGAGATGCTGGGGACTTCAACCCCATCTGGGGGCAGGGCCTTAGGGAAAGCTCCAGTGAAAACTCACCCACTCCAGGGTACCATTGCCAAGGAAGCTAATTTTTTTCTAAAGATCTTTAGCCCAATACCAAGCACAGTCTAAATACTGAAGACATGTAGGAATATGTAAAAATCAATAAATTAAAAAAAAATATTTCATTCTTACAACACCTGTGCCATACATTTTGACCCAGCAAACAGAAGTTGGCCTGTGTGAACATCATGAGGCTGAACAAGACCAAGTGCAAGGTCCTGCACCTGGGTTGGGGTAACCCCAAGCACAAACACAGGCTGGGAGGAGAATGGATGGAGAGCAGCCCTGAGGAGAAGGACTTGGGGTGCTGGGGGACGAGAAGCTCAACACGAGCCGGCAACGTGCGCTGGCAGCACAGAGGCCAATAACCGTGTCCTGGGCTGCACCCAGAGCAGCGTGGGCAGCAGGTGGAGGGAGGGGATTCTGCCCCTCTGCTCCGCTCTCCTCAGACCCCACCTGCAGTGCTGCCTCCAGTGCTGGGGCCACCAACAGCACAAGGACATGGAGCTACTGGAGACAGTGCAGAGGAGGCCACGAGGATGATGCGAGGGCTGGAGCAGCTCTGCTGTGAGGACAGGCTGAGAGAGTTGGGACTGTTCAGCCTGGAGAAGAGAAGGCTCTGGGGAGACCTTCTAGTGGCCTCCCAGTACCTGAAGGGGGCCATTAAGAAAGATGGGGACAGACTTTTAGCAGGGCCTGTAGCGATAGGAAAAGGGGTGACGGCTTTAAACTAAAAGGGGAGAGTCAGACTAGATATAGACAAAAAATGTTTTACACTGAGAGTGATGAAACCCTGGCGCAGGTTGCCCAGAGAGGTGGTAGAAGCCCCATCGCTGGAAACATTCAAGGTCAGGTTGGACGGGGCTCTGAGCAACCTGGTCTAGTTGAAGATGTCCCTGCTCACTGCAGGGGGGTTGGACTAGATGGCCTTGAAAGGTCCCTTCCCACCCCAAACCTGTCTGTGATTCTGTGAAACAGGAGAATGAGACAGAAGAGCTGCTTTAATCCCACAGGTCAGAGACCCTTTCTGTCTGGAACCTGTAGCCATCAGCTTGTAGCACACAGTGGTGCTGCTGATCTCTCACTGTTCGGAATATTCACCAGGATGCATGCAGGAGGAATTGGTTTAGAGCCATCTTCTACCAGCAACAGATCCCTGTAGCTGAGCTGGTCTGAAGTGCAGAGCACGTTCACCCAGAGCACACGCCTCCTCCATCCACCCTGTGCATGGTGAATGGCCATAGCAGCGCCAACCTACACAACAGCTTCACCCAGAGCTGGTCAGAGTCACCAGTGAGGATCCCAGCTGCTCCCCAACAGCACTGCCCTGTGTGCCGACAGCAGCAAAGTTTCCTCCCTGAGCAAACGCTCTCTTCTGGCACTTTACAGGGTCATCTACTTTCTCGAAACACCTGGGTCACACAAAGTCCACATCGAGGACATTCTTATTGTTGCCTAATGCCACCAGGGTGCAGGACCATCCGGCAGCCACTGTGCACCTCTGTTCCCTGCTGCGGTAAAAGGTATCGCAGCTCCCTAAGAACATGGGGAACCTCTGCCCCATGCCACAGCTGATGTTAGTCATTATTCAGCTGCCAACTTCAGCTTGGCTGCATCGAGCAAGGATGAATCACAGAGTCACAGACTGGCAGTGGCTAGAAGGGACCTCTGGAGATCATCCAGTCCAACCCCCCTGCCAAAGCAGGTCCATCCCCAGCAGGTTGCACACGATGGTGTCCAGGTGGGTTTGAATCTCTCCAGAGAAGGAGACTCCACACCCTCTCTGGGCAGCCTGTCCCAGGGCTCTGGCACCCTCACAGTCAGGGAGTTTTTCCTCATGTTTAAGTGGAACTTCCTGGGTTCCAGTTTGTGCCCATTGCCCCCTGTCCTGTCACTGGGCACCACTGAGAAGAGTCTGGTCCCATCCCCTGGACACCCGCCCTTTAGGATCTCATCAGCATTGATGAGATGATGAGATCCCCTCTCAGTCTGCTCTTCTCCAGGCTGAACTCCAGCTCTCTCAGCCTTTCTGAGCAAAGTTGCACAGAAATGTGCCTACAGCAGGGTGGGCACATGTCAGAAATTGTAACGTAATTCTGGGATTTTATGTCCCTGTTTTGAAAATTCTCACCTTCTAATCTGCAGCAGTGGCTGAAACCTCAAGACCTTAGAGCAGAGTTTATGATTATATCTAACACTAGAATGTGGTTAAATCTTGATTTTTTTTTTTTTTTAAACTAGCCATGAATAGTCACTTCTAATCCCTTCTCCTTTCTTCTCCATTCCTTAGTGTTATAAGAGTTATGCAGAAAGATTTAACAACATCTACACTCACAGGCTTGGGCTCTACAATTTCATCTGCCTGCAGTAAAGAACAGGAACCACTTGCACAGTCACAGAATCACAGAATCATAGTGGTTGGAAAAGATAAACCCATCAAGATGCTATACTATCAGAATCTCTAGCTAGGGTTTGGTGGGGTTTTTTTGGCCTCTTCTACTTAGCACAATGCCACGCATTCAGAACAAGAGTCGCAATTACTTGCTGATCACTTTTCCCAAATTAACAAGTGTCTTTTATAATTAAAATCATAGAATTGTAGTGGTTGAAAAAGACCTTGAAGATCATACAGTCCAACCATTAACCCAACACTGACAATTCCACCTCTAAACCGTGTCCCTCAGCACCTCGTCTGCCCGTCTTTTAAATCCCACCAGGGAAGGTGACTCCACACCTCCCTGGGCAGCCTGTATAACCCTCAAACCAGTATAATTGGTTTCACCTGTCCCAGCTTGAAGGCATTAAAATATTCAACCACTTTTCATGAAGACAAGTTCTTGTTTGCTTTTTCAAACAGATTGTACAATCTTGTCTAAACAGCTTTAGTCCTTTTAATTGGGACCAGCAGGATGTTGAGCAAGCGAATGTTCTGCATGCTAGCGAATGACCTCTTCTTCTAACAGACTTTGTCATTCAAACGTAACTCCAGCCAAAACACAAGTTGAACATCACCCAGGGCTAACCAGGAAGCCCCAGATCAGGCACAGACTCTTTTTTTCCCCAGACCCTTTGGGGTTTCCCTGCCAGAGGGAGGTGAATACACAAGCCTCAGAAGAGCTGCCCCGCAGCACAACCTGCTGGCATCTCTCAGCCAAGGCAGGACTGCTCCAAACACATCATCCAGCCCAGCACGAGCACAGAAAGCCAAGGTCCAAGGTTAAGGTCCAAGGACATGAAACTACAAGGAAGTCGACCCAAAATGCTGTAGAGCAAAGACCCGCTTTGCCTACAATAACTACCTCTCCAAAAGAGAGAGCTTTAGCAAGACTAAAAAGTCAAAGCGGAGTTCTAACCCTGAACTACTGAGGCCTTCTAGCAGACAGAAATCATCCCAGCTCTAGGCTTTGCTGCTGTTAAACCTGGTTTCTTTTAGAAAAATCACAAACTTATGAGCCCGTACTTTGTGCAAGATGAAAGTGTTTTGCTTTTGAACCCACGGGCCAACTTCAGCCAAGCAGAACAAAGGTAATTAAGTTTCCTGAGACTTAGAGGCCATGGAAAGGAGACAACTAGAGTTGCCCCGGTCAGGGGAGATGCTGCAATAGGAACCTTCCTTTACTGCAACCACAGTGGAAAAAGCCTTTAGAAATGCTTCAGCAGGGCAGAGCTCAGGTTTGCTTTTTTGATGCCAGAAATGAGCAGCCGTCAGACAAATCCAGAGAAACCAACTCCACGGTACCTCTGCTTCCAGAGCTCCCTGGGGGTTCTCCAACTACATGAATTAGCTGTTTTAAAGGTCATGCTTAAAGAGTTCTGCATATGCTCCCCAATTCTCTGGACACCACATGGCACGTTGCAAACTCACATTTGCAGTTGATAAGTTCTTGATTCCTATTATTCCTTTACATGTTTTAATATTCCATTATTTCCTTTCTTCTCTGCTGTCTAGAACAACATACTTCTAACACAGGCAACTAAAGAAGAGGGAGGTGGCATTTAGAATTAATCTAATCTAAATTTAATTCCAGGATGTTCCTGTGTTTTATTGAGAAAGAGGCCATGCAACAGGTTGAAACTCAATGTGCGTCAGATACGCTGCGCCTCATAGCAGTGGAATGTTGTTTTTGGCAGCCCCTTGGCAGATGTCTTCTAGATAACTTGGTAGGACCCCGTCTATTGTTATATTGTGAATTCTGCAATCAGACTTTCAAAGGTGTTGCATTTCCTCATTGAACATATTCACTATTAACTACTGCAATGCCACACCACAGCATGCAAGAGATTTGCCACCATTTGTGGTCTCAAAACCAAACCAAGCGAAGCCATTCTAGGAGGCTGGCTTTAGCCCAAACAGAAACAATGGGTTGGAGGTAGAAACAACCAAGCGAATGTTTGCTGCTGGTGACCTCCAACACAAAAAAAGCCAGAAGGGAAGAAATTCTGATTGTTTTGGACCTGCATATCAAGCCACCACTACACAAGAGCCCTTTACAGGACTGCACATGCAACCCACCTTCCACAGCACCACTGCTCTCCTTCGTCAGTGCTCATGAGCAGGTAGATGCAAAACAGAACCAGCAAAGCTGCTAAATCTGTACAACTGAGTTTCAGTGTGCAAGCCAGAGAACACACCTTGACTTTCAGAGGCCAGGCTTCAGCCCAGTATTTTTATTTTTTGATGCCTAAACTGAGCTAGTACAAGACAAAACCATTGGGACAGAAAGAAAAATCTACTTGACATTTCTCCAGCTGTCACTGCACTTTGAGCACCATTGCAATAGGTTTTAAACTAAAGGAGGGGAGACCCAGATTAGATATAAGGAAGAAATTGTTTACAATAAGGGCGGTGAAACCCTGGCCCAGGTTGCCCAGAGAGGTGGTAGAAGCCCCATCCCTGGAAACATTCCAGGTCAGGTTGGACGGGGCTCTGAGCAACCTGGTCTGGTTGAAGATGTCCCTGCCCACTGCAGGGGGGTTGGACTGGATGGGCTTGAAAGGTCCCTTCCCACCCAAACCATCTGTGATTCTATGGTAAAGCATGAAGATCTCTACTTTGTGTGCAGAAATGCACTGAGGCAAGACTCACTCTGGTGCTCAGCCTTACACTGAAAAGTTCAGTTTCTGCTGAGAAAGTAATTCACATCTGGAAGTGCAGTAACTCACAAAAGAACAAAAGAGACAGGCTGTGCCAGTATCTGAAGAGGAGACCTGGATGTAAATATACCAGGGCTGTGGGAACTAGAACAAGCTTCTGATGAGTGCTCACCTTCCTGTAAGAACCTGTTAAGAAGCCACAAAGATTTTTATGGTGGTGGTTTCTTTTAGCCATGATGTAGTTGTAATATTCTCACTGTGTCCATGAGAAACTCCCAAAGACTCTTGTAACTAGAGTTGCAACCCAATTCCAACACTTGTAATTATATCGTACCCACTTCAATTATCACCCAAGGGTTTTATTTGTTTTTAATAAACCAATATTCGAAAGTATCTGCTTTTTTGAAAATAAAACTCTTTCAGAGTTTTTTTTAAGTAATACCGCCTTCCTCTCTCTTCCCTTCCTACTCCCTCTAAGAAATCAGCACAGGAGTCTAATATCTCTTCAAAGGGAATAAATTCCAAGGGAATTTCACAAGCTTCCACTCCGCAGAATCCAGTGTCCAACTTTAGGTCTATGAAATGATCCACAGAGACCAAAAGAAACAAGGCCACAGTTCATGCCAAGTTCATCCAAAAAATTTCCCCATCTCCAGAATAAGCAATTATAAGTCTGATGATCATAGTTTGCCTTTGTGGAAATGGTTCAGGCAACTTAAAAAAAAAAATAAAATATTGCGGAGCACTAGCAGAACAGCTGCATCACTGACCCCGTCTGCAGGAAGGCAAGTCCTGCAGCCAGGAATTCACATACCCAGGCAGGGATAGATTACAGTGAAGAGCACTATTGCCTGGATTCACCCCACTGAGATGCCTAAATGAGGAGAAAAAGTGAGCTGACTCGGAGGTAACACCCATCTTCTTACCTGGGAGACAGCTCTTATCTCAGCATCTGGAGCAGAGCTGGCAGACCACATGCTCAGGTCTGTGGTTAGTGACTCACCTGCTTAAGTCATGCAATTAAGGTGAAATCCAAGATCTTTTTGTACAGATAAGCCCCTGGACTTTGTGGTTGCAAAGCAGCATCTGCCTGACATCTGCTAACAGCTCAGACGAGTTGTGATGAGAGGCAAACAGTCCCAAGAATCTCAGTGGGGTGCAACTCTCCAGCTATGCTGGGGGATGTTCTGTCCCCAGCACCTTGTTGCATCAGTACTGCACGTGGGTGGCTCCTGGAAGACGGCGGAAATCAGGGTTCAGTTCCTTTCTGCTGAGGAGAAACTAATTAAAAATAACCTTGATATACAATAAAATTTAGTCAAACTGAATTTTTTGAGTCAAAACTCACACTTCTTTTTCCCCTCCCAGAAATGTTGTGTGAATTTTATGTCTTAGACTTCGAGATTTCCAAGGAGGGAAACTCCCAAAACCACAAAGCCCAAGAGATGCTCCAACTGACTGGTGTGCAGCTGCAGTCCACGTGAAAGTGCTGCAAAATGCAACCTGACGCTGACATCCAAGTCATCTCACTTCCAAAGCCATCTCTTTCCTTTACTCAACATACTCTGCTTCCTGAAATCTTGTCCTCAAAACTTGTTTTGGGTAAGATCCAGGAAACTGCTGGATCCTCCTGCTCATTTCTTTCAAACAACCCCTTGTCTCTGCTGCTGCTCTTGCTATTTGCCACTGGTTTTATAGAGCTTTCAGCTTGATGATGAACAAGAAGTTTCCAAAGTAACCTCTTCTAGGGTAAAGACTCCCTCCAAATTCTAAACAGCCAAAGAATTTGCATAAATAACCAAACCAAAACCCAACAGCTCCAATTCTTTATAGGCTTGCCTATAATCAGCCTCAAGATTACATACAAGCATGATTAAAGAAGAGTCAACTAATTCAAAGTGAGAGACAAGCTATCAACCTGGTTAAAAAAAAAAAACAAAGCACCTTGATCCAGCATTTTGCTATCAGCATGTACGTGTCATTCAAATAAGCTGCATTCATCACCGAGGAACACTTACCAAAAATCAAGTGCTTTCCAGTCACTCTCTCAGCTGCAGCACTTGGGAGGTGAGCTGCAACTGCACGTGCAATAAAGTTTCCAAATTACCAGCAACTCTGAGCGGGTCCTAAGTGCAAAACAAAAACCAAGCCAGATGCTCTATGCGTGGAAGATGAAGCAGTGAATGGGTCTGCATGCCTGGGAGACTGGCAGCACACTGCTCTGAAATTACAGAGGCAGTACCCTGGAAGAGCATCAGCATCTTCTCTGACATGACCATACTTCCAGCTAAGGTCTCCAAAGCTCCCAACCTTGGAATATGGAAGTAGAGCAAGTTTGCTTAAGCCCCAAAGCCCACTTGCCTGCTTCTGAACTGGCAGGGACAGGAATGAAAACATCAATGCACCAAGATACACCCTTCCAGGGCCCCATTTATTAAGTGAGTACAAAAATAAGATCATTTAAGTGCAGAGGCACAGTAATCTGCTCCATGGTGAAAAGATACCTTGGTTAGCAGTAAACAGAGTTTACAACGTCTTGTAAACAGACCTCTTTACAAGCAAGAAGCATACTGAAACAGGACACACACTGGATTAAAATTTCCCTGTGGCAGCGACACTCCACACTGCATCTGGCAATTTCTGAGCGCTTTGCACAAGGTGAGAGCACCCTTTGCTCTGTTTAGGGGAGCGCAGCGAAATGAATGAAACACAAGGAACTTGCACTGTAAATAGTTGAAAGTACCGCAGCATTTTCCGAGGATGATGGCTCCCCCATTGTTAGGTTTGTTTTGCAATGAAAAATAATGGCCAAAGCTTGTGTGCATTATGGAAGTTTTTAAAATTATTAATTTTTTTTTTACAGCAACCTGTTGCATGGTTGAATAAAAAATATATATATATTTTTATTAATACAGTACATGGCATTTCTCCTCAATTGCACCAGAAGTAAATTTGGAAGCACTTTCAGTTTGTGTTATAGGCAAATAGGGAAGACAAACAAGTCAGGCAGGCTTTCAGTCTCCTTTCCATCTCTCTGCCCGCTGTTCTGTCCCCACCCTGTCACATCTCCGAGTCCACATACATTCCATTGATCAGGTAATCCACCTGCGTGTAATCCTTCTTTTTGTAGCTCTCATAGGCTTGCACGAGGAAAAGAACTATAACAGTTATGAAAAAAAACGTACCAACTAAAAGCACTACAAGAAGGGAACTTTTATCCACTAAGTACTGAGTCAGAGGCTTGGCAGCAATGAGAAGATACTCGTTGTCCCTGTCCTGAGTTTCTGCAAGGCCCAAAGCTGTTGTTTTGGGTGCATCTGCTGGAGTTGTGGGTGTTGAAAAAACACGAGATGTTGACTTTATCCCATGCCCAGTCGTAGTTTCTGCTGAAGAAACAGTAGTTAAAACAGTGGCACCTCTTGTAGAGCCCAGATGAGAACCTGATTTGCTCAAGGATGTCGTGGCTGTGCTGGCTTCTGGCTCTAGATAAGGTGACGTCATGGCAGGCAGTGGCTTCACAGAGTGTGAACTCTCCAAGGGGGTGAGGGCCATGGCACCAGTGGAAGCAGAAGTTCCTGCATCCTGCGGGATGAGGGTGGTCAATGCTGCGCTCAGTGTCTTCAGGCCAGCTCCAATAGCGGTGGGGCTACTAGAGCCAGGAGTGCTGGTGGTGGTGATGGCTGGGTTCAACTGCTCAGCTTGAGTACCTGCTGCAGAAGGGACAGTGAGGGGAGCAGAAGTAGAAGTGGGGAACAATACTGAGACAGAGCTACTATTTCCTGATTTTTCAGTGGTGTTCACAAGGTTGGTGACATGGCTGGAAGTGGAAGCAGAGCTGTTACCAGAAGTGGGAGAAGAGGCATTGGGTGACATGGCTTCAGCATGGAGATCAGAACCTCCAGAGGCGTTTGAGGCTTTGGCAGCTGTTTCATAAGCTGTAGTGAGGACAGTTGCATTTGTAACTGTTGTTATGGTTGTGGCAGTGATGGTGGTCTCAGTGGTGGTGGTCGCGGTGGTGGTTGCATCACTTGCAATTGTTTTTCTTGCATTTGTTGTTACATCTTCACTCCCAACATTAAGCAAATGCCTCAGGTGAATCTTGTCAGTTCGAGCAGCCGAGGAAAACAGGTTTTCCACGTTGTGTTGGTCAACCTGGGCATTCACCATCCTCTTCTTTTTCTGTGGATGGCTTTGGTGGTGAAACAGGACTGTTTCCCTTTTCCCACCGACAGTTTCTTCAAAAACACAAAACCAATGAGTTTCATAAGAACAAAACTCTCAAGCTCAAATCTGACCTCATACCCCCAACATGCAAACCCGAACACATATTCTGCAGTACATGTAGTACAACCGGAATAAATCAGTCCTGAAATCAGCAAAAACATGAAAACTCAGACACCCGCCCTTAATTGCACTTTGGGTTTTTTGGGTTGTTTTTTTTTTTTGGTTGGTTGGTTGAGGGGTTTTTTTTGCCACAGACCTCTGGCATTTGCCCAACCAGGGAATTAATTCCAGAAAAGGGGGGTAATGAAGTACGGAGCTACAACACAGAAGCACATTATCGACAGAAGCAGTGTCATGAATGCCAGCGAAGAAGAACTCATGCCTTCAAAGTTACACAGCATCAACAAAGCCTTCGTGCTCAGATTCATAATTTTCACCTCTCAAAACTGAGTGGCGATTTCCACTTACACCTTCATACTTCGGGAGAATTTCCTTCTAGTGATCTAAATTTATAGTGACACAAATCCCGTCTGCTTATCAAAGCTCTGGTTGCTACGTTGCAGAGAAACCTTTGCCAACCCAAAAGAATAATGAACAAACTTTTTTTTTTAAATTTGGGTACAGTAAACTCCTGAAACATACTTGAGAAGATTGATTCCCCAATTACCAACAAGCTCCATTTTGTTATTGTCTCACTTAATTAAAATTGAAGACCCTGGCACTGGGAAGTCACCACGGGCAGTTGCTGCTGAGGCTGCTCTGATTATAGAAGCCGCCTGCTGCCTCTGGCACAAAATCTTGGCAATGTCAGAAAAAAAAAATGCCAAGGCATTTTTCTTTCTCTTAAAAAATATAAATACATCTGTTACACCTTTATTTTCCAAAGGACAATGTGTGAAGTACAAATGACTTGAATGAATGTTGTCTTCAGCATGGAGACAAACCGTTAGTCAGCAGTAGTTACGCAGTTACAGAATTTACTCAAAGACATGTCATGTGTAAGTGCCAGAGCCCTTACAAGGCCAGTGATATGGTTTTTCCAGTCAACCAACTTTACCTACAGAATCATCCTGCAGGCATTTCACAACCCATCTCCCTCAGCTGAAAGCCAGTCAAGGTGTAAATGTAGGCTTTGAAAGCAAAAGGACCAGGATCCTGGGTTTAGCAGGAGCCTGAAGCCTGGTGTTACCTCTAAGCAGATCACTGATGTCTTGTTCTCTGGCATTCTGGCACACGCTCAGCTGGTGACACTGCAAGAGGATGCAGCGGTTCTGATGGGGCACAGACCAGTTACACTGATGGTCACCTGAAAAGAGCAAAGAAAATGGGTCGCTACATACCCTATACCGAACACACAGCTTCATGACTGTAATTAAAGAATTAAAAAAAAACAAAACAAAACTGGAAAGCCAATGAAATCAGTACAGCAGCTGCAGCCTTCCTCCCTGCGTGTCTTCTGGTACCAACATCTCCTAACAACAGCAATTCACTCACCCAGACAGGAACAAAGAGAGCACTACAGTTTGGACCCATCTAAATGCTGGCATTCATCTAGGTGTCTTAATGAGGAAAAATAAGGCAAGCTGAAACTGAGAAGACATCCATCTCATCTCCCATGGGAGACAGCTCTCATCTCAGTGCTTGGAGTTATGCAGAAATTTACTCTTCATTCGTTGAATGATACAGCCATGGGAGCCACCACAGAAACTGTCTTTCAGTAAGTCAAATCCCAACACAAGCTAAACCATAGAATCACAGACTGGTTTGGGTGGGAAGGGACCTTTCAACGTCATCCAGTCCAACCCCCTGCAGTGACAGGGACATCTTCAACCAGACCAGGTTGCTCACAGCCCTGTCCAACCTGACCTTGAATGTTTCCAGGGATGGGGCTTCTACCACCTCTCTGGGCAACCTAGGCCAGGGTTTTACCACCCTCAGTGTAAAAAATGTCTTCTCTATATCTAGTCTGAATCTCCCCTCATTTAGTTTAAAACCATTTTCCCTTGTCCTATTGCTACATGCCCTGCTAAAAAGTCTGTCCCCATCTTTCTTAATGGCGCCCTTCAAGTATTGAAAGGCCATAAATAAACTCATCATAGCAGGAACTTTCTCTCTTAGCATCCCTTTGAACTCACTAACTTCTTTCTGGCCATGTCTACATACACAAAATCAAGCTTTGAGGGAAGGAATGAACCTCTTCTAACCAGTGCTGAGGAGACACCTCAAGCACTGCACCCAGTTTGGGGCTCCCCAGCATACAAGACCAGTATTGACATACTGGAGGAAGTCCCAGGGGAACTACTAGATGTCTGAGGGACTGAAGCAGAAAATCCCAACTCAACATCAAGAGGAAAAACATTAGTTTCCACCAGGAGGTCACTCAAAACACTGGGCTGGGGGCCAAAGAGATGGTATGTTCTCCATCAGATCTTGAACAGCCAGATCTAAGTTGGGTTTGTACCAGAGACCTTCAAAGGTCCCTTCCAGCCTAAATGCTGCTATGATTTTATGTAATGTCACAGGAGCATGCAATTGATTTCTGAGACACATAACCAAAAAACCACAGAAGAAGATAACGCAGTGCTCAGTCTGGGATGAAGCAGATGTGTGTCCAACTGACCATCCATGGGTGGATTAAAGTGTACAGTAGGAGAAATTCACGTCATATTTGTTAGAAGTGTGAGAAAGGGCAAAGAACATGCCTAGGTAGTACATACAGATATATTTAAAGCTCTTATCTACACAGAGAGTTACCCCCACTGAGGAGTAAGGCTATGGGAAGCTTGAACTTTGCATGAAAAAACATTTACGTTACCACAGTTATTAAAAGGGCTTGTGGAAAATTTATGAACTTGGAGAAATCCCTGTGCCAACAGCTGCAGTCTGTGTTGAGAGCCCTAAAGAAACTAGCAAAGGTGGAATTTTACTGACTTTGATAAAATGTTATGAAAGTGACTGAAACCATTCAAAGCCTTTAAAAAATGGTACTTAAAAAGCAATAAAATGAAAAGCTTCAGCTGTCACACAGAGTAGGAGATACAGCAGCATCCCTTCAAGAAATTAAAATCCACTCCTCGGAAATGAAAGCATGTTTGGATGTGCCCTGATTCCCAATCCCACCACCTGTTCCTTGCTCAATAAGTCATGTTAGTGAAGAAACGCAGACCATCTACTACTGCAAAATGTCATTTCTCATTTCTTGGGAATCATGGACTGGTTTGGGTTGGAAGGGACCTTAAAGCTCATCCAGTCCCAACCCCCCTGCCAGCAGCAGGGACACCTTCCACTAGACCAGGTTGCTCAAAGCCTCATCCAACCTGGACACAAACACTTCCAAGGAGGAGCAGCCACAGCTTCTCTGCCCAACCTGGGACACTGGCTCACCACCCTCACAACAAAGAATTGCTTCCTCACATCTCACCTCCATCTCCCCTCTGCCAGTTTCAAGCCATCACCCCTCGTCCTGTCACTCCCTGCCCTTGGCCAAAGTCCCTCCCCAGCCTTCCTGGAGCCCCTTCAGGTACTGGGAGGCCACTAGAAGGTCTCCCCGGAGCCTTCTCTTCTCCAGGCTGAACAGCCCCAACTCTCTCAGCCTGTCCTCACAGCAGAGCTGCTCCAGCCCTCGCATCATCCTCGTGGCCTCCTCTGCACTGGCTCCAGTAGCTTCATGTCCTTCTGCTGTTGGTGGCCCCAGCACTGGAGGCAGCACTGCAGGTGGGGTCTCACCACAGCTGGAAGGTGAAAACAAAAAGCCAGCAGCCTAGCTGGCAGTGACTACATATCTAAGCCAGTCAGTTCGCTAAACCAACAGGGTCAGCATGGTTAAAGAACGCTGGTGTTTGCTGCCATCAGGGTGGCATCCTGCCCACAACTTCCCTGTTGCTCCTCAGGACAATGAGATACCTCTATTGAGCTGGACTGATTAGTAGTCCCTTTGATGCAACTCCTGAGTGAGGCTCCAGCTGATGTGTCCACTGCAAGATGCATGTCCCTCAGTGGCTCCTTTTTGCTCACTTTCAATGAGGAGACAGAAGAAAAAAAAAAAAAGAAAAAAAAGAAAAAAAAGAAAAAAAGAAAAAAAAGAAAAAAAAGAAAAAAAAAATGGAAGGACAACAAAAGCTCTTCAGAGCTATTTTGAAGGAAATCATGTAGGCAGGCACCATGGTCTTGCCCTACCAAACTGGTTTACTTCATTTTTAAGCCTGCTGTTGCTGGAAAGAACTCGCAGATGCCAAAGGCAAGCAGCAGCCAGGTAAGCAGATGTATTCTGGAAGCAGAGAGCAGGAATATTTGTTCTCGCAGCCATGTCAAGTGTCTCTGTTCTCAGAGCCAGACTGCTCAGATGGCCAAGATTTTCCCCTCCAGCCCTGGACTGGCCACCATAGAAGAAATCTGGGAGAGCTCTGAATATGGCTGGGGATGGAAAGGGAAGAGCATGAGCTTATCTTACCTCCCAACGGTGGTTCACTGTGCTCACCAGGCATCTGGGAATCCTGGATTGCCAGATCTTTGCTAAGTTGGGCACGTTCTCCATCACGTATATCCCTTACCCCAGCAGCAGCTGGAGACTTTGCATTGCATTGCATTAGACAACATATGGAGGCTGGAGTTACCACCCATGCTGTCAGCCCTGGAGAGTTTTGCTGTTTGTATTAGTGTGCAATTGAAGTGTCAAACTGTCTCATGGTATTTGTACAATCGTCTTGTGATCTGTTAGTTTGCTAAACGACATCTCCTGGCCTCTGCTGTGGATATTCAAAGATGATGTTGGAATAGCTAGACCAGCAAGCATTCCCTTTTCTGCAGGGCACATCTGAGATGTGAATGCACCAGCAAAAGTGGTTCTTTTTGTGATAGTTGCACTACTTCTCTAATTTAGTGATGTCATCTCAGCAAGGATATAAATTACATCTACAGAGGAGAGCCTAACCAGCTAGGAATGTTATTTTCCCACTTCTCCAAGCAATGTAGCTATGAAGACATCTCCCTGTGCAACCTTAGCCTGCAACTTAACTCTAATACCTTAAAAAATAACAACCACTGCTCCTTTACTGACAGTAACATAGGAGTAACTATTCTGACATCTGAGGCTCAGGCCTCGTGTCTGTAATGAAAGAAAGCACAAAATTGAATATACCTGGGGAATATGAGAGCAGTAAAGCTGATCTTAAAACGTAAGGCCAATTGTAAAAAGATATAAATTTCAGGTCCTTCTCTCCAGATGATCTCTCTGCACATGGCTACACATTTAGGTCAAGAATTTGGATCTTTTCCATCTCCCTTGACACCACGTAGGGCAACAGACTGGCCGTCGAGTAACAAATAGGAATTAAGTTGCTTCAGTGGGTTTAATACACAACGTAAAACCTAAAAAGGTTGATGCTTTTGGGTTTCATCTTGCATGGTTTCCTGAAGGTGGAATAGGTTACCTAACCCTAGTGGCTCAAGCCCCTCTGCCCAACAAAAGCTAACACTCGCCTGGACTTGCTCTGTACAAAACATGTCAAGAGAGAACAAGGGAAGGGTGTAAAAAAAAAAGTGGTTGAAGTCAGCAACAAGGTGAAGCATGCACTGAGGTCACCTCCCAGCCCTGATCACAGACTAGCTAAATTCCTTCTGTCCATCCTCTGGAAGAAGCAGCTGATAGCAACTACTTTTCCACCCTTATCAAATACAAGGAGGTTAAGATGACATGTGCACCATGTTTAGAGATTCTCAGGTGGAGCAGACAAACACTCAGTGCTACAGACCTGCAATGTCAGCTCAGATGAATGTATCATCTCTCCAGTGTTTACCACCTTAAACAGCAGAAGCTGAAGTTTTCACAGCTCTGGTGCCTTGGACATAAACCCATTCATATTTTCCTCCTAAATAAGATGCTTAGTTTATAAAGGTGCTTTCTTTCCACTATGAAGGGATGTCTTATGTTTAAAATAAAGGTCTGAAACCACTGGGCATCTTTATGATGTTCCTATCAGTATGACTGTCAGATGTACATCCACCTGAGCCAAGGGCTCATCTTCACCACAGCACCACCAGTTGTTTGTAGGGGCTGCAAGCTTTCACATGTGGCTAGATAAGATAGGATCCTTCATAAGGACCACTCCAAAAGACTCATTCAGAAGTTTAATGCTTTTTAAAGACATTCCAGAGGTAGAGAGCAGAAGGCTCTCATCTCCCCAGACTTGTTTAACCCTGAGCTTGGTTGCAGGATACAACTGGTTTATTCTAAAGCAGAAAAAACACACATAAATCCCAGTGAATAAAGCCTACTAATTCCAGTGCAGCTGTCTACAACAGCACTGCTCACTTGCAAACATCTGGAATAATCATTCTTCACATCAAGTGACCTCACACCGTTTGCACGCTACCAGTGCACACCAAGCGCACATGCACACGCTGTTTCTTACAGAAGCCAGACGGGCCCTGGAAATGGTTGTTCTGGATTCAATTTAACCAAAGCTGTCAGGAGTTATTTAACACCACAGGACAGCACAGAGAAGTCGTAACTGTAAATGCCTGTAAACAACTGGAATTAAGAAAGACAGTTGTCAGGGAAGCAGAGAAGACATTTAAGGAAGAGAAAACGCAGCTGGAATTCCAGCTAAGGGATAAGAACCTCACCTGAAGCACCTGGGCTTTGACAGGCCTGCCGGCACTGCTTTTCAGTCCTAAGTCTGTTGATTCGCACTATATGGACTCCTTTCCCTTTCAGGACAGAAAACCTGTGTTCACAGACACAGAAGGAAATCAGTAGGAAGAATGCGATGGCAGTCCACATCTTCAGGGTTGGCCTTGCAGGGAGGCTTCTCTTCCCAGAAGTAATTCTTTCTTATATCACTTCCAGATCCACTGCAATATACCTATTAAAAAAAAAAAAAAAAGAAAAAAAAGAAAGAAAAATTATCAATTTATATCAAAAGAGTATTCTACT
>NW_010313384.1:21714-26118 GCF_000700745.2 Antrostomus carolinensis
AGGAATGGGGAAAAAAAATGCACAAAAGGGAGGTAAGTGTCATGACACACAATATACAGGCAATGATGCAAAGGTGGGAAAAGACAATTCCCAAAATCACGGAGAGGCTGGCTCTTTGGAAAGGGTACTTTGCTCTTCTTCCCTCAGGCTCTGACAGAGCTCAAGTCAAAAGCCATGTGTACAAAACTAAACTCAAAGCCCAGAGGCCTACGGCAGCACGGACACAATGTCTTTTGACTCACTCTGGGACCTTGATCATAGAATAACAGGATGGTTTGGGTTGGAAGGGACCTCAAAACTCATCCAGTCCCAACCCCCCTGCCAGCAGCAGGGACACCTTCCACTAGACCAGGTTGCTCAAAGCCTCATCCAACCTGGCCAAGAACACTTCCAGGGAGGAGCAGCCACAGCTTCTCTGGGCAACCTGGGACACTGTCTCACCACCCTCACACCAAAGAATTGCTTCCTCACATCTCATCTCCATCTCCCCTCTGCCACTTTCAAGCCCTCGTCCTGTCACTCCCTGCCCTTGGCCAAAGTCCCTCCCCAGCCTTCCTGGAGCCCCTTCAGGTACTGGGAGGCCACTAGAAGGTCTCCCCGGAGCCTTCTCTTCTCCAGGCTGAACAGCCCCAGCTCTCTCAGCCTGTCCTCACAGCAGAGCTGCTCCAGCTTGGGAGAAAAATTTCCTCCTAATATCGAACCTAAATCTCCCTCTCTTAGTTTAAAACCATTTTCCAGGCTCAGCAGAAGGGTTTGCACCAGCTTGAACACATTGATGAAGTGGGGAATCATATTCCTGGACCTTGCCTTTACACAAAAGTCAGTCAAAACCAAGCACCAGCCTTAGCTGATTCCTGCTTTGCTTTTCTGGCTCATTGCAAAAAGCTAAAAGAAACTTTGATTGAAAATAAGCACAAATCAATATTTCGGGCCTTCTAAGACGTTACACAGACACATCAGCTGTTTGTGAAGAAGATTCACACTTACAGCAAGCCTTCCCCACGTAAACCAACAAATAGGCAATGGCTTTTCTTCATTACTAATGCACACACGAGACTGTCCAAATTGATGGGCTCTCATCCCTGAAGTCACTGGAGCAGTTCCCATTGACTTCAGAGCAGATCATCAGCTTCCACCTGGATTAACCCTCTTGTTTCCAAGACTTTTTAAAGCTTTATATGAGCTTCCAAACAGTTCAGCCTGAACCAGACCAACTGCAAGTCTCTTCCCTAAGCAGCTTTTAAGAGCAATCCTCTTCCTCATCACTGAATCAAGCATTAGTCCTCATCTTGCAGTTATGAAGGGAAATGTCACGGCCTCCAAAGAGCATTGAGATTCAGTTTTGCGTGACATCTCAGAGTTGTGCGTGACGACTGCAGTTGAAGACGCAAAGGCAGTTCACAAGACTGAATGAGCAGCATGTGTGAAGGGTATAAATAGCATCGTGAAAACCATCCAACAGTCATCAGTAACACGCGTACAACCCTGAGTTAGCCATCCATGAAAGAAGTTTTGCCCTGAGCTCGCAACTCCAGTCCCAACCATACTTGTGAATTTAAGAAGCTGAATAAGAGCCATTTTTTTTACCTCCAGGAAAGCCCAAGATAATATTCATTAACTTTGACTCCCAGATTGCAACATTTTGATGCTTCATACCATGAAACTTTTGTTTCTGAATTTTCCTCCTCACTCTACATCCTTATGCCCCAAAACAGGGTAACAGAGTTTTAGCCTCAAAATCACCCTGCCTGAAAAAGGGTGAAATATAAACAGCTACCCCAAGTTTTGCAGAGGACACACAAATACAGGTCCATATTGGACTATTAAAGAGTCAAAGTTGGAGACAAAACTGGATACTCAAATTCGGCATCCCTAATCATCCTACAAGTTCTCTAAGGAACTCAAAGCCTCCGTCCTGCCCCTCTATTCACAGAATCACAGCATGTTAGGGATTAGAAGGGACCTCGAAAGATCATCTAGTCCAACCCCCCTGCCAGAGCAGGAACACCTACAGTAGCTCACACAGGAACATGTCCAGGTGGGTTTTGAATGTCTCCAGAGAAGGAGACTCCACAACCTCTCTGGGCAGCCTGTTCTAGTTATTCTAGTAAAAAGAGTTCTTTTGCCTGTTGAAAATAGATGGATTTTAGATGTAGAACAGATTTCTACATCTTCTGCTCTTCCAGAGAGCAGAGGAGCCCAAAAGGACCAGACCATACAGTACTTGCGCTGCTGCCTTTAGCTCATGCCCTCCTCCACGGCATTCTCCCTGGAGTAAGTGTGCACTCCATCACACTTGTTTTCTGCAAACAGGTTTCTCACTGCAGCCAGAAGTTCATGCCTGGGTCATGTCATCTGGCAGCTGGAAATATTTCCAAGTTTGACCTGACAGGAGAATTCTTGTTTGGGAACAGCAGCTCACCAGCCCCATCTAGTCCTGTGTACCAGAGAATGCAGACGGTGACCAGCTTCACCAGGGTCTCCCTCCCATTTCGCACCCCACATGCCCAGGCTGACTTTGCTCGTTCATTCCCATCATCTGCTCTTCCAAAAGCACCTTAGCAGGGGATGAAAGAATCAGAGATGACCTGTGAGATGCACAACCACAGCCCCTGCAACACAGCATGAGGTGTCAGCTGCTCCAGAGAGCAGAGCCGTGTCTTCGGCCAGGAACTGGTCACATGAATTTGTGTTATTCAGCCAAGACAACTTCAATACTTTTCCCACTGTTCTGAATTACAAGGCACTTTCACAAGTTTGCCTGAGCCTTTAGCACGCTCTTGCTGTCACTCTTAGCATATGCTGCAGTCTAACCATGGAAAAATCCAGTTGACAAGACTGGGAGCAAGGGGAAAGGCAAGGGAAGACGTGAAATCTTCTGCCCACATGAGATTTTTCCTAGAGCAGACAGATCCTTATTGCTGACAGACAGCAAAAATTTGCTTTAAACTCCAAATCCTTCAACTTAAAGCAAGTGTCCCCTCACGGACACGATAGGTACCTCACCAAGAACTTAAGACTATTGTTTGTCAACCTCCACTCCCACCAGGGTATGCAGAAATCAGTGCACCTTTTGTAAAGCTCACAGGCAGATATTTAACAACCTGGCCTTGAAAAAAATACATTGTTGAAAAAATACATCATTAAGGGTAAAATTTTACCAAGAGCCCAGCTTATGTTCACTGTCCCTTTTCAAGGGAAAAGGCTTATAAGAAGCAATATTTTATAGCCTAAGAAGTGACCCTGAGAATGAATTGGCTGTGCAATAATGTATTTACTGTTTTAAAAAAAATAGTAAAGAATAGCAGCAATGAATACAAACACAGAGCCCTCTCTTATTATAGGGGGATTTTTCTTACCTTTACTAACACCTCTGTAGTTATAGTAACCAAGTCTCAAAGAAGAAACATCTTCCATTCCATTTTGGAAATGCAGATGTAGCAGCATTATATCTATGCATAAATACTAGTAGTGTTATTATAGTTAAATCTCAGCCTTTTAGGACAAATAAAATAATCTTAATTAATCTCAACTGACACAAGAGCTACATACATTTGTAAGATCAAATGTTGATCCCTTTCAGTGTCCAGAAGATGTTGCATTAGCACTATCATCTGTCCCCTACGCATAGAGGTGCTTTGTGCCCCCAACCACATGAACCCACCGGAAATCCTTCCCATCAAAACTGACGTTGGTCCCACTTGACTGCAAGAGCTCCAGAGGAAAGCAAAATCCCAACAAATGCCTCTCACCACTTGCAAAGCACCTGGCAGCCTTTCTGGATGAGGCCAGCACTGGTTGGGGGGGACACGCTGAGCTCAGACCCAAGAGGTTTGTCTCCTCATTCCCTCTCACTACACGCGATCTCCTCGTTCCCAGGAGGAGGCCAGCTGATAATCCCTTCCCCAAGGTGCTCAATACAAACTTACAAGCTTAAAATAATTTTAAATGTTCTTTAGCCAATTATGAAAATCCCTTTAGGAATTGCAGAGCGAGCGTGTGAAGCAGACGGACACAATCCACAGACTGTAAGTAGAGCAGACAAGCAAACAGCTCATTTCCGAGTCCAGCCAGGGGGTAACCAGATGCAGTCGTACCTTAAAGCAGTCCAGATGATGCTGGGGACCATAGAATCACAGACTGGTTTGGGTGGGAAGGGACCTTTCAAGGCCATCCAGTCCAACCCCCCTGCAGTGAGCAGGGACATCTTCAACCAGATCAGGTTGCTCAGAGCCCCGTCCAACCTGAACTGGAATGTTTCCAGGGATGGGGCTTCTACCACCTCTCTGGGCAACCTGGGCCAGGGTTTCACCACTCACATTGTAAAAAAAAAAAAGTCTTCCTTATATCTAGTCTAAAATGTTGTATTAAATATCAAGATGCTATACTATCAGAATCTCTAGC
>NW_010313385.1:0-1289 GCF_000700745.2 Antrostomus carolinensis
CCCCTTTAGGAAGTACGCGGGGAAGATGGTTCTCTTCGTCAACGTGGCCACGTACTGAGGCCTCACCCTGCAGTACCTCGGTAAGGGTCCCACGGGGCACGGGCACCCCGGGGGACAGGGCAGGAACAAGCAGTGTCACCCAGGCGTGCAGCCCTTGGCAGGTCCCCATGGTCCGTCCTGCCCCAGGGAGCTGGGGGACGGGGCAACGCCTGCTCCCCAGGACCAGGCATGGCCAAGGGGGGCTGTGGGGGCAGAGGTAAGCCTGGTCCCCTGCTAACCCACCCCTGGCTCTGCTTGCACGCAGAACTGAATGCACTACAAAATGAGCTGGGGCCCTACGGGCTGGTCGTTCTGGGCTTCCCCTCCAACCAATTTGGGAAGCAGGAACCCGGCCAGAACTCGGAGATCCTCCCTGCGCTGAAGTGAGTATGGCACAGGGGCTGCAGGGTCCCTGTCCCCACCCTGGCTGGGCTGGGGTCCCCAGCCAGGTGGTGGGCTCAGGCTGCAGCTCCTGCTGGCTCCCCACTACCCCTGTGCAGCAAGAGCCACCCCTTGTGTGACACTGTGCCCACCCTCCCCTTGCAGGCACGTCCGGCCAGGGGGTGGCTTCGTCCCCAACTTCCAGCTCTTCCAGAAAGGGGATGTGAATGGGGCCAAGGAGCAGAAAGTCTACACCTTCCTGAAGGTGGGTGCCATAGCAAGGCGGGATGAGGGGGCAGCACATGCAGCTTGGTTTTTTAGCGGGGCAAGGCAGTGATGCACTGGCCCCCCATTGCAGAACGCCTGTCCCCCGGTGGCGGAGGAGTTTGGGAACCCCAAGAACCTCTTCTGGGAACCTCTGCGGAACCACGACATCAAGTGGAACTTTGAGAAGTTCCTGGTGGGCCCCGATGGTGTGCCCATCATGCGCTGGTACCACCGCGCCAACATCTCCGTCGTGAAAAACGACATCATCGCCTACGTGAGGCAGCAGCAACAGCAGCAGCAGGAGGAGGAGGAGAGCCAGTAGAGGCTGGGGCCACTGGCCTGAGAGGTGGCTTCTTCCCCCCTGCTGCTATGGGGCTGCTCCCCATCCCACCCTCCCTCCCTCTGGTCTCTGTCACCCCCCAGCCAGGATGCTGGGCTGGACAAGCGGGTGGCAGAGACCTCAGTGATGGGAGGGGGACATTTCCCAATTACCCCATGTCCCACCTCCACCCCCAGCAGTGACATCTCCTCCTGGCCCCCAGCTTGTCCCCCTGCTCCGCCATCCCACCTTGCCGGGCAGTGGGAGGACGCAGGGGCTGGCC
>NW_010313386.1:0-21497 GCF_000700745.2 Antrostomus carolinensis
GATATCTTTCTTTTAAAACATTTTAAAATTATATAAATTCGGAAACATACTAAGTTCATGCTATTCTTTATTAATGAAGAAATGAGACCAAAGATTGTAAGAAGCCAGACTGGGCCACATTCTGTGTTTTCACCATCAAAGTTAAAAATAAAGCTCAAAAAGATACACAGCTGAAATTAGTAGCTTTTTAACATATTGATACCTATGCAGTATCCTGTTAATTGTTGTCTTTATTAAATATGAAAGAGAAAGGATGTTAATGAAAGTTAACAAGCTGTTAGCAAGCTGTAAATGAAAAGCCTACCTACATGTTTTGGATACCAATGATGAAATCATCACTGCCATTCTATTTTTCCTCATAGATCATGTCTTTCAGCCGGTGAAACTGTCAAAACTTTGTATCCAAAGTATTGAAAAGCTGTATCCAAAAAAATCTGCTCCACAATATAAACTGGATGTACAGTTTCTTTAATGTTTCAGCACCTGAAGCTCTTAGAAGATTCACCTTTCTTGTACCACTTGAAAAAAAAAAAAAATATAAAAAGATATTATCACCTGTAAAAGGAAGAGAGGAGTATAGGCAGACTTGCAACCACAGCCAGTTTGCAAACACTGAAACCTTCATGCAACATAGGTGTAAAAACTGAGGACACCTACCAATGCATCTGGCCTGACTGGATAGATATAATTTAAGCAGGTGGCTGACATGCTTAAAATGACAAAGCACGCTTTTTCATGTTCATTTTAAGCTCATTTTCATGTCTCAAGTATGCATTTAAAATTATTTGCGACCATACTGTAGTGTGTCGCCAACATGATCCTTAAGGGAGATTGCAAAGTAGGGTTCAAAGCTGCCCATTAATTATACAATGGGAAAAATGAGAACCACCATTGCCCACTTACCAGCCCCAACACAGGATAAGATGGGCTGTTCCACAGCTAACTGCAGGACTGAGGTTTCAGAATGCAAAATACAGCAATTGTCACATCTTTGCCAAAGTTAAAATGAAGTTTTTGCTGTAACTTACTGAAAAAATATATTAAAATGCTGCTTTTAGGCTGAGATGTCAAAGGTAACTCACCCTTTCACCATTCAAGTTTGCAGATGGTAATCTGATTGTAGTGCAATGTGGCAAAGGTTTTGGTCTGGATACTGTTTTTTAGCCTCACTCAGAGGTTTGATTCTGCAGAGGAAGTGTCAGAGACCAAAATTACTACTTATGGTACCACTACTCACTTCATATATGAACCTAGTAATTCAACGGAAGAAACATACTCATCTGTGACTACCTACTAATCTTACATGTGGAGCTTACAAATGAGCAAATCCATCCAGGTGGAAGACGGGTGGCTATTCTGGAAAATGTGAGTTAGATCCTCGGCTGGCAAAAGCAGCGTAGCAAAAAGTAAACTTCAGTTCTGAGTATCGCCTGGAGAGCTAGCCTAATGAATGTAATCTCCCTCACAGGAATAAAGCCATCCTATCAAGCCCACTAGGGTACACTGAGATTTAATTAACAGTCCTGACTTTCAGGAAGAAAGTACCAAATAATAACAACTAGTGATGCTGATAAAGTCATAAGAACAAGATATGACTGTTTTGCCAAATACAAGCAGTATTCCTTCGTTTTTATTAACATATGCATCATGTCTCATTTTTTCAAGACGAAGACTGAAATGCTTTATAGTAATTTGTGTGAACTCTGAGGCACATTTGCTTAAATCCTCTAAAATATGCAGTCTATTTGGCCAGTGAATTTCAAAGTTAATGAAGCAAACATCCTCTTACATGCATAAGTGAGGAAAAAAAAGGACATAAATCTTTCTCTTTGACCCCCATTCACATGTGAACATGAAACACGAGCACTTTTAAAGCAAGACAGAATTTTGTAGTGTATTAAAAGCATCTGCTAAAGCCTGCCGCTACTAAAAAGCCTACTGCTCCTCACTTTATCACTGCACTGCATATGCCACCTCACAGGTGTCTACGAGCTTTTATACACGTTATTTCTAAATGTGAAAAAAAGAAAGGAAAAAAATACAGGCAATCTTATGATGACTTTGCAATTTATAAAAGAAAGCTCTTTGAAATGCTGCCCTGAGCCACACAGAACTCCAGTTGAATAATTAATTACATATTGACAAGGTCTTATAAAAGAAAAGCTCAGGGCTGTATTGATGTTTATATCTTCTTCTTACCATTCATCAGAAAATGTCATTCTGCTTGAAGCAGTTATTGGTAGCTTATACATTTTTGCCTTCATATCCAAATTCTGATGAAGAAGATGTGACTGATAATGTTTTATGGTTATATGCATTAATAATTTGCCTAAAATTTAATCTTTATTATCAACTAATTTATATTAAGAGAATATTAGTATCTCCTATAAATTATTAAGAATACTTACATAGCTACAAGCCACAGTGTGCTACAAATATTTCTTTGAACTATTCTAGTTAGGCATTACATCTGAAATTTTGTGCAATTAGGAATCATTAACACACAAAATACAACAAAAACCATGAATTAAAATTATTATCCATGAACTTTACTAGGTAGGATGTAAAAAGGAGATGCAATAAATAATTGCAAAATGTGCAATTCTGTCAGTATGCTATATTTCAAAAGGAGAGGGAATACATTTTCATATTTCTGTTTTTCTATTACATTTGCAATTAATTGAACTAGGATGGCATGCACATTTCTGCTAGAGCTCTTCTGTTACAGTACTTCAGATGCACTTAATAAATTGCACCTTCCATGAAAAGAAAAGGTGATGGATTGAAAAATGTTTAGCACAACCATGCATAATTGATAGGTTCCCTAGTGCAAATAAGTGTCTAATTAATAATTAAATTTAATCTCATTATAAGAGTTTTCATAATGGGATAATTTAATTAAATGAAAGCCAAAGGGTTTCTAGGGGTTGAAAGATGCTGCTGTTGTTATATTTGGCTAATGGTCTGGGGATAGTATAGTGAAGAAGAGTAATTCACATGGGTGCATGCATTATTTAATGAATCCCTCTGAGATGGAGGAAAGGACAGATCAATGATAAGTTGTCATTTTATCATTGCTTACAATGCACATTTAAACAACCTGGGAAATGTTAAAAACAGAGAGCGAATCTTGCAGTCCTTTGCAATGCATCAGGCCTCTCTCTGCCAGACACATAGTGAGCATTGACTCTGCAATACACAGTTTCACTCTCATCAAACATTATTAATTTTTTTTCCTTCTTTCAGACCAAAAGTAAGAGCAAATCCTTATAAGCTCCTGTACAGTTAGGGCAAGCCTGCCCCTAAGTGAAAGTTATAATGGATACAGCATGTATATCTGATACTAAAAAATTGATAGCCGTGTCATGTGGGACCCATTAACAAGCTTTTTGAGTGGGCTGAGTTTTGAGCTTTAAGTCTCCAGAAGCACTTAGCTAGGCTGAGATACTAAAACCATACAAGTCTAAGTAGTTAGCTCATTTGCAGGTGATCAGTTATGAATTAATATGAATGGTGAAGGTTATATCTTTTCAGATAAGACAAAAGTGTCATCTTGCACACAGTAAATGTGCAAGACCCAAAAGCTAAATGGAGTGGTTCTGCAATCTGAACTTCCTTTTTCTAATGACCTGTACATGCACAAGCATTTTTTAATTTAGAAACTTTTATCCTTATCAGTGAACTCTGAACACAATGACTGCTGTACTGCCGCAGCCTGGTGGTTTGTCCCTTCAGAGGGTCTCACTCATCTGATGGTACCAGACACTTTAATGAGAGACATGCCCATCGCTCTTCTAGAACAACAACAGAGGATACTATTGCCCATGGTTTTTGCCTTCTGAAGCATAAGGGTTATGTAACGTTTAAAAACCAATATTTTTATGATTGCTCTTGTTATCTGTATTATCCTTGTGAATATCCTTTAAAATCTTTCTGAACTCTAAAAGCTATTTTTCTTTTCTGGGTAACACAGGCTTATTACTTGTACAAAGAAAACATTTTCTAGTATCAATGTAACCATTTTAATTTTTGTTGGTGCTCTATTCTGAGCAGAAGTGGCAATGAGCTACATAAAAGGATGCTCGAATCTCTCTAGGAGCTCTGGCTACAGCAGCTCACACAGCCCTTCCAAATAGTTTGCATCATATTTGCCAGTTATATCAGGTCCCACAGGCATTCTTCAGCCTTTCTTAATCTTATTCACCTAAATTATGTTGTCTTAAATTTGCCATCTCTCCACTCATGCTATTTTTAGTTGATTAATAAGTTTATTTACCAAAGTACTTGTAGTATAGATGCTGAATGTTTTGCATGATCCTGTTTCTATTTGTTCTTTATTGTCCCTGCCTCTTTTCAATCCGCAAAGAAGTTTACCAGTAGTGTGTTTCTTCAATTACTTCTTTTTTTGAAAATCCAGGTAAGCCATATCTGTCTGGTTTTTGTTCACCTTCTCAGTGACCCACATGAAGAATGCAAAAGCCTCATTGTGTCTCACATGGGTCCTCCAAGGCATTTATACCTCCACACTCACTGATTACCTCATACAAAAATACATCGCAGCGCTTTCCAGTATCGTTACTTACCTTTTTAACCAACCCCCTTCTTAAGCTGAACAAATACAATGCCATTTGGCTTTCTCACTGCTGTTCTGTTATTTGGTTTAGCACCTCCTTCAGCATTGTAAACACAAACAGTTCCTCAACTTTGCATAAAAAGTAGGTGTTTAATTTTACTCTACATAAATTAATCCTTCACAAGTCATTATAGAGATATAGAGCCTCTTCCCTTCTCGACTATTATTTCTAGTTTCTTACAATTTAATAGACTGACTGATTAATGTTTTACCTTTTACAAAATGAATAATTAAATGAATAATGATGTTTTTCAAACAAATTTGCAAAAGGATCCTAAGAAAAATTATCACAAATTATTTTTTGTTATTTATAAGATAACCCCGTCCATTTATTTCTCTACAAACAAACCCCTCAAAAAATTATGTATGTCTTGGGAAAATACAAGGGGCTCTATTTTCTGACTTGGGTGCCCAGAATTCAGCAGCCAAATTTCTAGGGAAGTTCAATATTCTCAGTGGCTATGAAAAGAGTTTCAGAGACAGTGGACTGAAATTAAGGTGTTTTCTGTAATTCAACTTCCTCAGGCACAGTCATCTACTTAAATCTCTGAGAGTATTTGTGTACATTTTATTACAGCTTATTTAATTCAAACAGCTGGGAGGTAAGATCTGCTGATTATTCAACAATCTGTTCTGTCCTTCAAGAACTAATGAAGTTCTCCATCCACTTCTCTGCTTCTCTAAGAAGACCTCTAGTAAAGCAAGCTAAAATATATGAGGCATTATAAAATGAAGACTTTCCCGCCTTATATAAAATACAGAACAAGTATAAAAGACAATTATTTAATCCTTTTAGGTTGCATTTCCACAATGGCTTGTTGGAATGTAACTTTAATTCTGAATTACTTTGAATGGTGTCCAAACTTTAAGGGGTTAGGGGTAGACAGATTTTGTTTATTTAAGAGTGGGACCTTCAATTTATTTTTCCTATTAAGTTACAAACTCTATTTCCCCCCCTCAGGAACTAGTATTCTTATACCAAAACCTCAGCAGACAGCTATATCCAAAGTTGCAATAGCAATCATACCATAGATTTAAATTATAATCTGTGATTTCTACTCTCTGTTACAATGCTTTCCTAGACTGTAAGACAAAACTCCAATAAGTCATAAAAGGGAAAAAAGACTCAAATGAGAAAATAACATGGAGACATTTTGGTCAGAAGGTTTCATGGTTTTTTTCTTTATGAAAATTACCGTCAGCCACCTTAAACTCCAAACTTTGGCAGTCAGAGGTTTCATGCAGTACTTTAGAATATGCAAAATTTAACACTGCCATGTGGCTGAATAGTCGCTCCATGTATTCTAAAACAGTAAAATAACCACAGTACAGTATGGAAATATTGTAACTTCAGCTTGCAAATCCACTTGATTCTAACTAGTGATTCTATATGTCAATGTCTTCTAGTAAAGAGACAGTGTCTGGCACTAATGCATACGCCAGTTAATGTTTTCATAAAGCTCTGCTTTTTGCATATGTGCATTGCTGATTCTCAGTGCACAGAACTAGGAGAAAACAGAATAAATACATGTAATATTTATCTTGTTGAATGTATCCCAAACCTCGTATTTAAAGTTGCATTTGTACCTAAGTTGTTGCACATTTGGGGCTTATTTAGTGGGTCTAATATTCCTTTTGAAATCTACTTCTGTAAACATAAATTTGTTGTACTACTATCACTTAAAGCAGGAGTGAATCTATTTTATGACTACATTGGGATAAACTTTGCAAGACTTATTAAAAATATATGAATTAAACCTGTGAATTACTTTCCAAATGAGTATATATTTTACTATTTCCACAAATCACATTAATCAGTATCCCAGTCTGGCTTTTATATAAAACAACAAGCAATAGCACATGAACTTAGACTTTTAATTGCGAAAGCTTGAAATACAGGAATGACACCCATTTTTTTTTTTTTTTCTCAGCATATGAATTCGTATCTCATAAGTTTGCTCACTTAAATATAAATTTAATAGGCCTCAATAACCAAATGAAAAAACACAGTTTTACTGCCATTTCTGGACTCCTTCCTGCTGCTGTGAAGTCCTTCCCCAGCCGATTTCCATGACCTCAGTTCTCCATGAGACATACAGTTGGCATAATGAACAACAAAACTTCAGTTACACTGGAGAAAAAGTCTACTTAAAATAGAAAGAAACCAAAACACTAATATTTTTCCTGCTTGCAGCATGGGAGGGATGCTCCGATAGAACTGGTCAAAATCTGTAGAACTTGATTTGGGTGCATCTCACTAACTAAAACTTTCCCAATGCACTGCAGGGATGCTATCAAAGAAAAGTCAGTAAATTTGCTCAAAGAGCAAACTGTCCATCTATCCATATGTAGATACTGTTCGTCAGCATCTATCACCAAATCTAAATGATCACAATTTCTGATATTCAGGTGGACCCAGTGATCTGCTCCCCTCCCTTCCCATGCTTTTCTACCCATCCATGTAGTACACCTCTCCACAGTCTCTCATGGCACTGTATGTCCTGTAAGTCTTCTGAGGATGAGGACAAAATGCTGAACTGCCACTCATCTCCATAAATGCAGAAATTAAAAAGAAAAGCTTTCCACCTCTACTTTTAGCCAAAGTAAATTGGATTTTTACAGCAGAAATACTACATATTGTGGAAAAAAAAATCTCCAAATATCAATTATAAAACTATCAGAGAATTTCAAGGAATTCCTTATATTTCCTGCCAACAGTTTGTGCTCAAAAGACCTGTGGGATATACATCACTGAGACTTTATGAAAGCATCAGCTTCACGCAACCCAGCTACAAGTCCTCAGCTCCCCTATAAGGACAGGACCACTGAGAGCCAAGCATAAAGTTGTGACAGATGAACAAGACTCCAAAAATATCTATGAATCTGGTCTTTCCAGCATTTTACATGCAGCAGTTTCTGGTGTACTGTAACTGCTGTATGCAAACTCATTAAAACAGCTGTACAAGTCAGTGCTGTATTTTTGAACTGCAGGTCGGTAAGTAATAGATTTTCACTTTTATCTCTAGGCATACACAGGATCTTTTATTTCGAATGGAAAATATGAAAAATAGCATCGATATAGACAACACTTATTTTTGGTCAATTTTGTCATTTTACTTTGAAACAAATGTAAGACACACCCTTGAATTCGCTTTGAGGACATATGGGAATGTCCCCACCTACTCCCTCCAGTGCAGTCTCAATCCAGCCACAGGAACAAAACAATTTTGAATGCAAAGTAACGAAGACAGCTAATGGCAACTTTGAAACACATTCTCAGTAACCTGAGATTAATTTGTTTGTAAAAAAGAAACTGTTCATAAAAACAGGTTAACCACTTTTTATAGCATGAACATTTTCAGACATCTCGTGTTGAAAATTAAATTGGTAAAGAAATGCAGAGCAAACCAGAAAACAATTGAATAAAAGGAGGGGATGTCCTAAGAGTTTTAGTACTAAGTAGTAGGATAAACGGTATAACCTGGTGAAGATGAGCTAAACAGAAGTTCTCTGAAGATGAACCGGTCTTCCGGTAGCTTTGTGGATCTGACTTTGATTTTAGAGTTTAAAATCCCTGCAAAAGGGCAAAAAGCAAGCAAGATGCAAAGAGGGTATATCCTCCTGAATAGATTATATGGAAACAACACAAGAGAGGAGAGATCCACTGACCTTTGGAGAAACCTTGCGTGACTAATGTAAATAGCAGATTACTCCTTTTACGTGAAGAGGCACTCGAAACCAAAACCCCTCTGCAGCCAACAGAGAACACTGAGCATTCACAACTTAAACATCCCCCCCAACACTTTAGTTCGATCCACACTGAACCTCTGGGCACAACACCCACAACCACTCACCAATGTCAGACCAACACTTGGACGGCACAGTACTAACAAACAAAGAGGGTAAAAAGTTTGAAAGGCTAAAACATGTACTAACAGTGAGCTGTAGGGAGTTGTTTAAAGGCTAAAACTTGGCCTTTATTCCTCAAAATAACATATGGCTTGGCAAGTGGTTTAAATCAGGCAAACTCTACCAAGATTAGCAGGTTTAAGAGGAACCTAATAGCAGCCTTCCAGTACCTACAAGGAAGTCATCAAGACAAGAGACAGGCTCTTTACAGTGATGCATGGTGGGGGGATGAGGTACAATGGGCATAAGCTGAAACACAGGAGTTTCAGAGTGGATAATAGGAAAACCTTTTTCACTTCTGAGGTGAAAAACTTTGAGGTTTTTCCAAGACTGAACTAGATAAAGCTCTAAGCAACCTGGTCTGACCTTATAGGTGATCCTGCTTTGAGCAAGAGGTTGGACTTGGGGTGACTTCCAAACTGAATTTTCCCATAATCTTAACATCCCAAGTTATTAACTACCTAAACAGATAAATGGCTAAATAATATTAATTACAGAAGAATTAATGCACAAAGAAAGAAGGACTTGTAGCTGTAGTATATTGCTTAGCGTTTTGCCACTGCATGCTAGTCTTTCAGATCCACTACAGCACTTAGTGCCTTGATAAACCCTTATGCAGCACATAAAGCTGAAGAAGAAAATGGACACCAATTTTAGTCAATAAGCCATAAATTAAATTGTGTACAAGTAGATCTTGGCATGATACATTACATTTCCATTCAGTAGGCCTTGACATGGCAGATTGTAATGAATCAATATGACAATAGTAATTCATGGAATAATGCAATATATATAATCCTAAAACTACATTCAGACAAAGTGGAGAGGGGCAGCTACAAGAAGCTGGTTATTCCTTCCCATTCCTTACCTCCAACTAAAACAACCGGGAGCCCACCTGTACTGCCACTAACACAGTCCAACAAATGATAAAGCACAGAGCAGTTGCTACACCATGACCTGTCTCTGCCTGCAGTTCCACTTCTCCTAACAAGAAAGGGGACAGATGGTACAGGAAAATTATCTGTATCCTTTCCAGGGCAGAGACAGGATTCTCACTGTCTACCAAGGATTCAGCTGTGATACACATCATGTACTGCAGAACAACCTGATGACCTGGATAAATCAGGGCTAAACCTATAAAATGTTACAGTTTTACAGAATCAGTTCTGAACATCTCTGATTAAACCCTTTCCTCAAAGTCTGAAGAGACAATTTCCCATTTTTATGCTCCAGCAGTGTCCATGAAGTTATACTTGCAGCAGGACTGCAGGTCTACAGGGGTAAGTGGAGCACCTAGTACCTGACTTAGCTGCTGTAGGTGTTCTACAAAGCAGCATGTTTTTAAGGTCTAGAGTTTATATACAGTGATATATATATCTCTGAATGTCCAGGTGTGTAGTGATACAGATACACATAAATATTGCAACTAATTCTCCCAGGAATTTTTTGTTTCCTGACAGTGGTTGACTCGCCAGACCTAGACTGTCCCACTAGAACTTGAAGAACGGTTAGCTAAAAAATGGTATTTACGATCTATTAAATCAAAACTGTACTGCAAATCAAACTCTATTTACAGCATCCCTGTATTTCCAGTATTCCTTCTGCTGCAGTGAAATGGTAAGGAAATCATACTTTTTGTTGGTTTTTGGTAGTTATTTTGCAGAAATATTTTCCATTTGCTAAGCAAATTGTGTTACAGGGCCTTCTTAAATGAACTGTACTGTTCAAATAATAAAATTACGGTGCCATGGGCTGTTATCTATGTCAGTGATGCTAAATATGCCATAAAGCCTCAGAAAGGTAGAAACATACCTCTGCAGTATTAGCAATTCAACATACAAAAAATATGTGTACTTGTTGTAAAGAGCTCTCCTTGTTCTCTGCCCTTGATGGAGGTACAGTTTCTTCAATCGGAACAGAAGGCTTACTGCTGAAGCTAACAAAGAACATCTGGTTTTCATTTAAGGTGCATTCAAGTGTTCATTAAAGTGTCCCTGCTGGTCATTTTCAGCCTTTTTTCCCCTGCTCCACAATGGTTCTCCTCCTAACACTGTGGCAATTACAGAATGTTACTAAAAATGGTCATTGTCATTGTACCATTTCCTTTGAAAAATAGAAGAGAAACATGAAAGAGAACCAAATGTGGATATCATCTCATTTTGGTCTACCAGCAGCTTCTATAGTTCACCTTGTTCGTACTTCCTAGGGGTGTTTATTTTCTGCAATTATTCATCTAGGCTTCACTGAACTTGAATACTAATAAATTTTAAGAAGTGAAACAAGAAGCCTTCATACTGTCTGCAAGGAGGCCTCAGAAAACTCTGCATTAGGTTGTGAGTTATTAGTATACTTTGCTACTTGCCACAGCAAGCTAGATCAGGTAAAAACCATCTGAAAGAGATAACAAAACCTTTATTCATTTTCTCTGAATACATAATCATCCTTTCATGTCCAATTTAAGCATTCATTATAATCTGTATATGTTTTCTTTAGATTTGTGTTGTGGTGCTCTATAAAGCTGTTAGAGGCATTTTATACAAACTTTTTTTTTAATGTAAATATTAACGGGCTTAGTAGCTTATAACTAAATTTTTTGAAAAATAACTATTTAATTACACAAAGATGTGTGCATTATTTATATTCACAGTTGAAATTTAAGGAAACTACTTCTGCACTTTAAGTTAGGTTTGTCTCAGTGTTTAAGGTCAAGAAAATTCAGCACTGTACTGTAACTGCATCCTAAGTAAATTAACATTGGTATGGATAACAAAACTATAAGCACTCATGACACTTGACAGGCAGGTATAAAGACAAGACTGCCTTTAAGCACTCGTTCCTCTGGAGTTAGACTGAAACCACTCTGAAACGTGCAATAAAACACAGCAAAATAAAGAGGATGTAAATGTAGGCTTTAAATATCTGTAGGATGCACATTCTTATTGCTTTCTCTGAAACTAAAAGTATTTTAACAGTATACATAGGTTATACAGTGGTGGTTCTGACAGTCACAAATCTAAGCATTCTCTGAGTGACCTGGACTATAAAAACACTTACAAGCCTTGCAGCCTGACAACAAAAGGGTAGCAAGGAAATTGCAGAAGAAATGGCTTTTCAATTTACTTTCCAGCTTGGCTGGCAGAGGCCTAGAAAACGTAAACGTACACATCCTTTAACTACTAAGGGAACAAGTACCACAGAAAATTCCAAACAAAGATTTGAAAAAGCAAGAGCTATAATGAAACATACATTACTACCCACTGCAGAAGAAATGCATGCTACTGCATGTTATGTTCTATACAAGTTTTTAATTATTGTTTTCAATTTTATATCAGCAAGTAAATAAAATTAACTTCTAGGTGGATATGACAGCACTCCTGTTGAGCTTACTCATTTAGATATACCACTTTTAGATGTTTACAGCTTCCCCAATATCAAGCTGATTGATGTGAAATATTATGTCTGGCAACAAATATCATGTCTGGCAACATTTTGATCAAAATTGTTCAGTCACTTCTGAGAAAACAATTCCACCCACATCCAAAAGAATGCTTTGTTTCTTTTGGTTTTTTAAAGATGGACTATACATCAAGAACATGAAATTTATTTCAGGGAAGTGATTATCAACTTCCTTATGAATTTAGTAAAAAATAACTAACCTTGGAAAACTGCAGCTCATGGTAGAAACTTGACAACAAAATACGTTTTAGCAGGTCAATCCTATAGATGAATCTGTCCACACTTGGCATGCTTTCAGGAATTCTGAGTGGGCTGCCCCCTAAAATTAGGGCAGAACTGGGTTTTTATCTTTTTTAAAATGATCTCTTCCTTCAGAGAGACAGAGAATGAAATCGATTTAAATGCAGGGAAAGGGAAAGAGCTAGTGAGTGAGAAAATGAGCTCTGGGGCTGAGAAAAGCATGAACAACAGGCAGAATGGCAAGCAGAGAGAGGAAGAAGAAAGCCAGGACTGATGACACAAGCTGGGGCGAAGGGATGTAAGGGGTGGTGTGGGAACCTGGGGTTAGAGGAGGGAAGGAACAGGGATGGGAACACCCCAGGACACTAGAACTAACCATGAGAAAGGAGGACTCACCAAGGAAGAAACATCAATGTCGGCAGAAGGATGGTGCTGAGACTGCTCGCTGGAGTACGAAACACAGGGGTTGCCCAGGGAAGAACTTGGGGGTTGGCCACAGCCTCCCCAAATAGAAGATGCCAGTGGACGGCCCATATGCAGTCATGTTCCAAGTGTTTCCCTGGCCAGCCTGAATATACAGTTATATACGTTAAGGAACGGCAGGGAACAACTCTGACAAGCTTTTACTAAAGCTGATAAACACAGCACAACAGTCAAGGAAGAAAAGCAAACAAACAAATGCCTAAGGAAGGGATAGGAAATTATATGGGCATGCTTCTAAAGGGAAGAAAGACTAATGAGCAGAAGCCCTATTTACAGATTTTGCATGTGATCACTAAAGTCAGGACAAGAGATATTTATTTAAGGTGGAACCTCTTTCTATAAAAAAATGGCTTCTGCATGAGCACAAGCCAGTAATTTTGCTAAGTGCAGAAGGTGGTTCATTCTATGTATATTTTTTCCTAATAGTTCACATTCATGCCACCTCCAGTCTTCTTTTTGCCTTCTTACTGTTTACTTGAATTAACATCAACCTTAATATCAAAAAAATATTACTCAACAGGGAACATTCAGAAATCTCCATTCTTCTCAAGTCTTTGACAGCCTTGACCTACAACAATATCCCTGTTTGTTGAACGTACCACTTACTTAGGGTCTCTTTATGTAGCAAAGATTAGCATATAATAATTTAGTATTGTTCAATGCAATTACATTAACTGTGTCAAGTATCCAGGAAAATGTAACTGTTAAAAGAGACCCTGAACAGGCTGAGTTTTCTGTTCTCCTAATAATGAAAGCCATGGTAGCTATGGACACTAAGAACATCACAGGACCAAGCTTGTGATTAAAGAAACATCTCTAAATACCATCATTCACATTTCTACATTATTTTTTCAATAAACCAAACTTAAATATATTTTTATATTAGCTTTTAGTTCTTACAAATTCTACATAAACCAAATATTTAATTCCTATCTTACATGTGATCCATGTAATATTCCACAGTACTGTCTGCCTAAACACTTCCATTTACTACAAACAGAAGAATAATTTGTTTAGCTACATAATCAGCAGAGAGGCAGCACACAATAAAAGAAAGCATTCTGCCTTTAAAATGAATAAAAATTGATTGTGTCCCTATAAGAACTAAATTGGCAGAGTGTTAATTGCATTTCACATAAACATCTGTAGCAGTCGGTGACTCGTTACTGTGCTGTAATGCAATACAGGACACTTAGGAATAAATGCATCCTCCAGATGAGTTCATAGAGATTTTCTAAAAGCGCCTGATGAGATTGTAAAAATCTGATTAGTCAGAACTGCTAATGACACTTAAAACAAAGGGAAATCTTTAAATAAAATTATTTTGCTTTTCTTTTCTCTTGATAAATTATATGCAAATTACTGTTGATTGAAAAATGCCTGCCTTGAAGGGAAATTCATACTAATGAAGGAAAGGTCATCAGACAACAGAAGTATTTGCTAAAGAAATCTGCAGGCACTTGAAAATTTGGAAGAACCTAGTTTTCTTTGTGTATAGTAGTAAGCTGGAATAAGAAAATACACCCATTCTTCATATTATTTGTTGTTATTATAATGCGTGAGACAATCTCCAGGGAGGAAAGCAGATTGAGTTGCTTCCCTGAAGACCTCAAAGTAAAGACTCAGTACTTAAAAGATGCAAACATTCATTTCATGAACAGTGAGGATAAAATATAAAAATCAGTGAAGCAAGAGTTGGAATTAAAGATGCTCACTGAAAGTTTCTAGAATTCTCTTCACAGTCAGGTCAGAAAATTGAGCCTGTATTTTTAATTACACTTAATATGCAAAACAACTGCAACATCTAAACAGGCAGCTGCACAGACATGAGAGAGCAACTACTGGATAAGTAGCAGCTCCGGAGAAATGGGTTTGGAGGAGATAAAAAAATCCAGTCTAAGCAGTCTGTGTGAAAAACAGTGTTCATCCTATTGTGACAGATAAACTGCAAGGACAAATGCAAGACATGCAAAGTAATCCTCCCACACGTCTCTACTTCAATACAGCCTCAGCTTATTTTAGGTAACACACCCCAGTAAAAATGTGAACCAGCAGGTGAACCTTGCAAGGAGCAAGAGAGACAATCAAGTTGAGGAAACACGAGGAATGACGTAAAGAACTGAATTTGATGGATCTAGAAAGGAGAAAATTGAGAAGGGGTACGATAAATCACTACTGATTCCTAAAAGTCTCTCACAAAGAGGGCAGTGAATTACCCTCTGTGAACTGGGAAAGGCACAGACTCCAGCATAACAGGTTGATGCTCTTGTGTAAAGAGCATGTTAGAAAAGTGTCCACTGGTACATTGGTAATTAAGGTGCTTAATCCTGCTTCAGAGATGGTGATAGATGAAACAATCTGTTGAAGTAAGTTCTCTATCATTTATGTTTCTATTAATATTGTTCAGTTTACAGTCAGCACATTTAAAATATTCTGGTGATATGTAATGTAGTAAAAATATCATTAGGGGAAAAAAAAGTCCATTAAAAGTCTAAAAAGGCTGAGTTTATTCTTATTCACAGATCAATGAAAATTAGTCTCAAATGGGCCTCAAATACTTACATGTAAAAGAAACACTCTTCTATAACTCTAAAAATAGCAAATCCCAGCTTCAAGCACTGGTTTCAATAGAATAAACTCCCAGAAATTTAGCAAAAGAAGTAAACTGCAATCCTTGAATGGAGCATACAGGAGTTCCAAATGAAGTAAACATGTTTTCACTTCACCATTATATGGACTGTACCTTTTCAAATGAACAAGGCTTGTGTCTTACCTCACTACATACTGTCTATTCCTATCTCAAACAGATTATAATAATGTGTTATAAAGCAGCTTGGTCTGAACTGTGGCTGGTGCAGTACCTGTCAATAAATGAAAAATGAGTGGACATATGGAACCACTAGAATCCACCCTATTAATCTATTAATGGAGGGTCCTAAATCATGAACCATAAGTTTAGCCTGTTGGTAGCTGCAGTGATTATAATGAGACCATTTACTCCTCAGGTTAATGCTTAAGCTGATTCAGATTCTTAAAGCAATCAAATGCCAAATGTGGTGCTAGACAGAAGTTGATGTTCAAAGTGATTTCACTAGAGTAAAGCTAAATAGAAAGGCCAACAGCAAGGTCTTAGTCAGGCTGCCAGGTTATCTGTATTGCCAGCAAGGTTCAGCTTGCCAAAGATGACGTCCCTCAGATGCTTTGGGACTCAGAAGCAAGACAGATCAGCCCTATGGAGCAGAGGGACTCTTTTGTCACTTCTTATTGGGAAATCACACTCCTTCTGTCCTTGATTCTCCTAAGTATGCAACGTACCCCATGCAGCTTTTTATCCACAGGGATTTTAGGACGGGGCTCCTACAGTGAAGAGGTTTGCCCACCTCTGGTTTAAGATTTGCAGCCCTGTTGAATGAAATGAACTTAAACATTCACAGTTCTCCTGCTCCCAAGTCCTCACCAGCCTAACTACAAGAGATTCAACTCAGTTGCTTCCCCAAAGATATCAGGAAGTATAGGACACACTGAATTTGTGCTGTCTTCCCTCACTGAAACAGCCCCAATTGCTGTGGCATACAGCTGAGAAAAGACAGAACAACCACTAAAGCATTCTCACACAGTAAAGTTTCCCCTGAAATCTCAGGACAATATATCTGATTTTATTTAAATCACTGATTAGAAAGCACACTAGGAAATACAATGGAGCCCTTCTAATTAATATTAGTTTTCTGCACATTTCTCCCAAATAAGTAAATATAGTTAAAATAATTTTTGCAGCAAAAGTTTTATGTGTTACACAATTACCAATTGTGCACATCTTGATGAGGGAATTTACTCTTTTTCCAGGATGCATGAGCAGACAGTCCCTCAAACTGCTAAGTTCTAGGTGCCACAACGACATACTAATGCTTTTAGCTTATGAATATAGGGGATTGGCTACATGTTTATGTTTCTTTCCTGGCAAAGTAAAAGCTAATGTCTTCATAGCAGCTACAAAAGGAAGATCACTAAAAGGCAGCTCTGGCAAGTAAACTTTTTGAAAAAGGAACAGAAAAAAGGAAAAGAGCTGGTTCTCCAAGCACTAACTGCAGTATTTTGTTCTGATACATGGCAAAGTATCTTTCAAACTCAGTTCTTTAAAAATCAGTAAAGGTATCCTTCTGACAGATCAGAAATGTTTCTATATTTACTGATAAGAGATAATTTCTGTTCCTTAAAATGTATTATACAGACAACCTGTAAAATACCCTTCTGAGATTGTGTGTTGTAGCAGCCTGGTATGACCACTTACTGAAATACTTTCAGTGCATCATAAAATTAAATTATGTGTTCCAGCTCATTGGCTCCTAATTTAGATAAAACAGTAAGATCTGAATTCATAAGGCTGGCTGGTCTGTAAGGGGCCCCCTGTAAGGGACTGTATATTAGGCTATTGAGACTTTAATTTTAGCCAGGCTGTAGTTATGTCATGTACTTGAAGTGAAAACATGATTGAACATTTGGAGAAAAAAATGGTCAATGGGGTGCTTATATGAGCATTTGTGAGGAAAACATTTAGACCTGGTGTATATGCAGACTGTAAACAATTTCTAATTACATCCACAATGTCTTCTCTCTGAATAGATCATGCTTCCTTCCTTTTATAGATGAGCATTTAGATAAGAGGGACAGAATTGGTGTGGGGCTAAACATAATTTCAAATAAGCATCAGATTTAAACTGCAAGATACAGTTAATTGCTTCTCCCTTGCATGTAACTGAATCATCATCATCTCCTCTGGAAGGAATAAATCTGAACATATCTCTTCCATGGCAGCAATTTTCCATTTTGTACAACCATTCACTCCTCTCTGTTACATTTTAAGTAAGTTCAGTGACTGAAGAGTCTACCACAGAGAGTTCATTTTTACAGAGTGTTAGTTCAGCTGCGACTTCTCCTGAATGATTTAATACATATAGCTATTATGTAACTCAGATTGTCTTCCCATGTTTTAATTTATTCAGTCATTTCCTTTTTAAAACATGTGCTATAGGCTAGAGCATATATCCTGGTTGTGATTTTGAAAGTTTTCAATTTATTAGTTACATTTCTGACACTAAAATATTTAGGTATAAAAATGTAAAGGTTTAGAACAGTTGGAAACCATTGTTTTCATATTTTACCCCTGTCTTGCATTAAGGGCCTTTGTCCCAAGGTGAATGTGGTAACAAAGTAGATATGATTTGGATAAGCCCTAGATAAGGTATTTTTTCCAGAAACACACAGAAGTTTCTTGGGAGAAAAAGTTAAGAGAATAAGAGCGACCCACCGAGGCTTAAAAAAAAACAAACTCGGAGCTACCTCTCCTCTGGTGTTCAAGTATGAAGTCGTACAACGCATTAGTTATCTTATTCAGCCTTGACATTCATTTATATGGAGGACAAGGCTACAAATGACTTTAGCAGGCATGCAGAGTCTCTTCCTGAAAATAATATAGTTAGGAAGAAAACATAGTAGTCATTTTACAGTAACTTGCAAGAGAAATGTGGTCTCTGTTAGGAGCTTATCTCAAGACATTAAATATTTGTTTCCCCTAATAAACATCCTATTACACTGGCTACTATATTTAGGCTCAAGATTGACAAGGAGGTCTTGCATAGCAAAGATTTAGCTACTGTCTCATGGTGCTGCAGACCAGATGCTGAAAAAAACTTGTCTCACATGGAGTTGTTTTAATATTTGTGTAGCAGCCAGGCAGGCAAGTTTCCCATATAAAAAGAACACTTGAACTTTAGGCGTCAACACTAGAAGAATTCATGTTCTTTAATTAGGTCACTGGTCCCTCTAAATTTCTACGTCTTGACCAGCCATAAAAACTTTTTCTGGTCCTCAAGACAGTCAGCCTGTCCCCTCTGGTTCATTTGTAATATGATGGTTAAAACTATCTTCCAGGCACATTCATCTAAGTCCCTTGGACTTTGTATTGTCATTTACATACATACAGGGTGTTTATAAAGGAACATAAAATCCTATCAAATAAAATAAGTCATGTCATATACTCCTTTTCAGGAATGTACATGATGAAATACGGCACCTGACAAGTGAGAATATGGTCCACAAATATCTGGATAAGGTGCGGTCAATTTTAATTATCTCAGAGTTATAGAGAGTTGCAGACAAATTTTAAAAGTCTGTTGGTCTATTAGCATAGCATTAGTCAATTAGTCTGTTGGTCAATTAGCATTAGTATAACAAAAAGAGATATAAATATTAAAAGACATATAAAAAGTTTTATGGTTCTGTATAATTTTTGTGTTGGCCAGGAACTGTTTTTTTTTTTTTTCCTTAGTTAGGAGTAATCCTGCTCTTAGTCACTTTTCAGCCAGTAAATATCAAGAAATTAATATATTACTAATGCTAACTATTACTTAAGGTAATTCACTTCCAGGCGAAGTTCCATAAGAGAATGACATGAGTTCCTACTAAAACATGTAGGACACAGAAGTCAAACAGTAGAGATTACACTTTCCTTCTCCACACTCTCTATTTCACTTCTTCCAGGATCTTGAATAACTTCCAACTGCTTTCCCAAGATGTGTTACCCAGTTTATCAACTACCCAGTTTATCAACTTTATAACCAGATTGTGTAAAAGATCTGAAATTTTATTTTAACATGTGATCTGACTTTTAAAAAGATCCCGTGGAACGCTACTTGGCATCTAATTTTGTTTACTAGAAAGTATACTTTCAACACAGGATGATGCTTAAGGGTTTACCTTGCACAAGGATGTACTTATTATTTATATTTTATATTTACATGAGAGAAAGGACAAGATTTCTTTAAAACCTGCTCTTTTTTTATTTTTCTTTTTTCTTTTATTCTACAGCAAACAAATATCCAATGTCACATAAAAAGAAAAAACACCAAGTATTTTACTGTCGTGCAAGCCATGTGCCTCTCATTCTTTGCTTGGTAACATTTGAACCTGGCAGACAGAGGGCAGTTTCTACAGCGCTAAGGGACAGAGAAGCCTAATTAGAAGAGAGATCCTGATTAGCTCTTCCCCATAAAGGGAAAGGCTGCCTCATAACCTCAGTCAGATTTTAGATAATAGAAAATCCACACCCGAGACAGCAACTGAAAACTGAGCTTCATAAATTTCACCAAAGGTCTACTTTTAATCTGATATAATTCAAAATAATAGTCTTTGAAATGCACGCTAGACTAATAGACTAATCCACTATAGACTAATTATCAACTGGTAGAAACTGGTATCATAAAAAGGAAGGAATTTGGGCCATGGAATTATTTCAAGTAACAAAAAATGACACTTGCAAAAAAATGGGAGGCTAGTCCCTCTGAAATCACTGGTAATCCTCTTGCTGACTTCAATATGGTCATAGTTTTTCTTATAATCTTTGCATTAGGTGCAATTATTTAAAAAAATATGTATTTAATCATTCACCTAGGAATACATAGTCTGTGATTAGGCTCCTAGACACTACAGTGAACTATTTATATGTTGTTTGTACTACAACAAACTAATAATAGTTCATAAATACAGAGACAGAAGGTCTGCAAAAGCACTGCTTGTTGGTAGGACTACTTATAGCAACACTGAAATGTTACACTTACCCTAGGTTCATACTCATGTCTTCCCTGTAAATTTGAAAGCTCACAATCAAAAATCAACCAACAATGGAAAATCAAACCGTGTGACAAACGACCTGCCTAACCATCACCTTGGTCATGGTTCAGAAATGTCAGTCACCTTGAAAATGAGTCTTGGCATAGCAGAGTTTTCTCAGTAATTTTCTTTCAATCAGATACCTAGAAAAGTTAAGTATAAAGATCCCTCTTACAAGTCCTTCTGGGAGATGTGATCTTGAGATTTTTAGTGACTGTAATACTTTGCTTCTGCAGAGATTAAAAGATAAATACAGAAGAAATGAAAGCAAGGGATTCAGTATAAACATTTCAAAATTTAATTATCATTTAGAACAAAATTTATTTTAATAGATCATTTTTCATATATGTAAACTTGAGACCCATTCACAACAGTTACACTGGCATCACTACTGAGAAGCTTTCTACACATCTTCCCAGTTCATTTAACCCATATATAACATCCTTAAACATACATACATACAATTCTATGATATATAGAATCATAGAATTGTTTTGTTGGAAAAGACCTTTAAGATCATTGAGTGCAACAGTTAACACCGCCAAGTCCACCACTAAACCATGAACCCTAAGCACCACATCTACATGGATTCTAAATACCTCCAGGGGAGGTGACTCAACCACTTCCCTGGACAGCCTGTTCCAATGCTTGATAACCCTTTTGGTGAAGAAAGGGTACTTATACAACATAATTTATGTGCATTTACACAATATGTATGTTTTACTCCAGTGCATTTTACAGAAAAAGACATGTCACTGTAATGAAAAGTTCAAAATTAACCAAGTCATCACAGATACTATTGCACTACTGTGTTCATCACAGCTGAAAACAACTGCACTAATATTCAACTGTATGTGCCTTATTTCCCCCTTTTTGAATATTTGTATAAGTCTCACTAATAAGAAACACAGCTGTAAAGGATGCGAAAATGGTATTGGCATAAAAATATTTAATTAAAAAAACCCCCACTAACCCTTTTGTATCTTAAGTAGTCTTTTTAAGTGCCCATTTATTAAGATTTTTGAGTTGTTTGATGGAGTTTCAACTACCATGACTACACTGAGAATGTAAAAAAGATGAAACTTCAAGCCTTTTTCTATTATTATTATTA
>NW_010313387.1:0-2921 GCF_000700745.2 Antrostomus carolinensis
CGGGTTCGGCAGCACAAGCTCTGGAGTAAGGGGTGGGGGGAGGACGGGGCTCCGCTTCCGAGATGCGTTTGCTGCTCGGTTTTCTTCTGCTGCTTCTTTTTCTATGGAATATGAAGGGGCAGCTGCCTGCCGGCTTGCGGGGCTAGTTTAAACAGCCTTGCATTGTAACTGCCCTCCTGGGTCTCGACGGGCTCGGTTAGATGTGAATAAGCAGTTTCGGGGAAGGCACGTACTGGAAATCGCCTGTGGATCGTTGCCACTCTTCTTGAAGGGGCGGGAGCTGTGAGGGAAGGTGACATTAATATCTATCATTGCATGAAAAGCATCGTATCTCTTGGAGAAGGCAGGATTGTTTATTTATTTATTTTTAAGCAGGAACTACAAGGTGCTTGTCACCTCCAGTGAGCGTACGTTTGGATAATACATAACCGAAGGCACAAGGCTGCTCCATAACGTAATCATCTGGGAGCCCGTGGCTTGCACATTGTAAAGTAGAACAGTGCATGAAAGACGACATCCTTTTTGAAACTAGTCTTGAAGCATCGCCAGCTGAAGAAGCCTGTTGTAGTACTGTGGTAGGCAGTGCCTTTTATCCAGGCAGTTTACGAGAGGTAGGCTTCATAGATTCCTCTCAAATAGTAGGAGGGGCCAGATGACTGTTTCAGGAAAATATTTTAAAGCATAGATTGAATAGGTGGATTTTAACAGAGATAAAACAGCAATGGATGATTACTTAAGGATTGAACTGACTTCTGCAGGAAAAATAGGGAAGGAAACTAAAATATGCTAGGAATAAATAGCCATGCTTGTGCAGCAGAACTACAAAATATGTAATCTAACTGCAGAAAGCAGTCAGGCATTCAAGGTCTACAGCGAGAGTCCTTTATATGGAGAGGCTTCTGTGGAAAAAGCCGCTAATTAAAGCAAGTAGGATCAGTCCCTCTTTATCCTATTGACAATTTAATGTTTAAAAATGACCCTTTGACTGCTTCAGGAGGTAAATCACAATGGGAATGTGCTTCTGATGAATAAGGCTGTAATTGTGCAGGTGGCTTTTTTTGCGGTGGGGGGGGGGCGCGGCACAATAGTAGATTAAGGAATGCCATTCAGAAGCAGATATTTAAAAAGCTATAATTTTTTCCTAATGCTTTGCAGCAGTACCTCTGGAAAGCAGATGCAACTGTTAAAATCTATATTAAGTTCTGACTGTCACATTTGTGGAGTGATTTTAACCAGATAGGTTGCAGGAATAGATAACAGTGTAGTATCAGTGATGATAACCTGTATCTGAAAATATTCTAGTGACTTTACTTAAAAACTGTATTAATTAGACCTAAGTCTACACATGCAAGCAATTGGCTATTGCCTACTATGCTGTTGTCCCAGAGTGACCTATTCTCCTCTAGTTTATGTAGCAGACTGACTGTAGCTCCTCATGCTAAAGTAATCTCTGGTGCAGATGCAGTGAAATTATTATGGTAAATTTCTTACCAGCTGTTCTGATGGTGGTGGACCATGCTAATAAACTGTGTGAACACCACCTATTATTTTAAAAAATATTTGCTACTTCTGAGGATTTGAAAACTTCAGAAATACCTTTAATCCTATTAGGATTGATGGAATTTACTTTACTCTTGTAAACTGACATTCTCTAGATTAATGCCAGATATGGAATAGTTTGAACTTTAGTCTTTCTGCTGGAGAGATTAAAGAAGGAGAGAAGGCAATTACAGGTGTTACAACAGTAGATGTGTGATTACACGACTGTATACAGGATCTGCAGTTACAGTAGCATAACGCAGAATAAAATAAAACTCAAGCTTATTGACAAAGCCTTTTATTTCTGCTAATAAAACTGTTGTGTCAATATAATGCTAAATATCTGCAATAATGGGCATACATTAAAGACATTTTATGTATTGACACTGGCTGCCTTAAAAAGTTTGAAAACACTGGGCAATCTTTCCTCTCCTGGCAACAGGTGGCAATATTCCTGCTTGTGCTGTAGTGTCTGCTCTGGTGCTGCCTTCCCTTGGAGGTCTTGCCAGGGCTGAGTTTTGCCTTAACAGATAAGCTGAATGAGCACAGACCATTTTGTCACAGCTTGCAGCTGCCCATAGCAAGAGTTTAGCTAAGCTGAATCCATCGGTGGGCATGCAGTAGACCTCAGTTGCATCAACAAAACCCAACCAACTCCTGCTCTAGTCTAGCTCATTGCAGGTAAACAAATTCTTCTCCGAGATTATAGCTAGACCAGAGGTTTTGACTGTGCTGTAAATTGGATTAATCAATTGCTAGGTAAATAGAGGCAATTAATGTGCACCTAAATTCTAGAGTATGTACTTGTAGATTATTTATTCTGGTCAGAGTTAATGGATCTGTGTAAAAACTTCAACTGAATTGTTTCATGACATCATTGCTTGTGGAATATATGAACCAGTATGCCTGGCTGTATTTACTAAACAACTAAATGCATTAATAACCAACAAATTTGTGAAGAGATACTGAGTTTTTGCATCCAAAGCTCAGATGTGTGGCGGAGCACAACTAAAGACAATGTGGTGTCTGCAACAGATCTCCTTTGAGTGATATGGTGCAGATTTATGACTGTGATAGTGAAGATAGTTAACTTAAAATCAGTAGAAATGAAAGTGAACCAAAAACTAACTTGTAATTCCTGAATTACAATACATCCCAACAAAGAGGAAGGCAGGCAAAAACAGCAGGAGGCCTGCATGGATGGACAGGAAGATCCTGAACAAACTTAGGATCAAGAAAGAAGCCAATAGAGGGTGGAAGGAAGGATGGCTAACCTAGGAGGAATACAGACAAGTTACCTGAGAAGCAGGGATCAGGTTAGGAAAGCCAAGGCCCTGACAGATAGCCAGAGATGTCAAGGGCAACACAAAAAGCTTCTACAG
>NW_010313388.1:0-5069 GCF_000700745.2 Antrostomus carolinensis
TCGACCAAGGGAAAATCTTCCTCTCTCTAGACTTCTTCTCCTACCTTCAGGGCCTGGGACTCCTGAGGGCCATCAGTAAAGACTGAGGCAAAGAAGATGTTCAGTATCTCCGCCTTCTCTGCATCCTCCATCACCAGGGCACTCGCGTCATTCAGCAGTAGCCCCACATATTCCCTGGTCTTCCTTTTGCTGCTGAGGTACTTGAAGAAGCCCTTCTTATTGTCCTTGACATCCCTTGCTAGATTTAATTCCAAGCAGGCCTTGGCCTTCCTTGTTGCATCCCTGCATACTCTGACAATGTCCCTATATTCCACCCTAGTGGCCAGTCCCTTTTTCCACATTTTGTAGACTTCCTTCTTCTGACTGAGCTTTTCCAGAAGTTCCTTGCTCATCCATGAAGGCCTTCCGCCTCCTTTGCTAGATTTCTTACTCTTAGGGATACAACAATCTTTAACTTGGAGGAAGTGTTGCTTGAAAATTAACAGAACATAAAAATTCTGTCTGCACCACAGTTCATCCAACACATTGCTTGTGTTGGGAGAAGCTTGCGTTCAACATTACAAGTGTGACGGGTGACTCCTGAGATGCCTGTCCTAAGTGACAGTATTTTCCCACTCAGATCTTTACACCACCTAAATATTTATCCTCTTAAATGCCATCCTGATACAAATACGTGACAAACTGAGATTTCATTTTCCTCTGCACAGTTACTTGAACAGTAAAAATCAGCAGTACCTCACTGATCTTCCTTCTCTGTGAGGTCAGAGTATCTCTGCCACGATTCATTCCCGTCACCGTGAAGTCTCCTGCATAGAAATACGCAGCTGCAATCGGTATCCCTTTGTGTTCCTGGTACAGCAGCAGCGTATATAAGCACGGAGTTGGTACTGTTAACCAGGGTCAAACCAATAATGAAAAAGGAAGCAATTTTACATAATTGGGGTTTTTATCCCTATTTCATGAACCTAGAGATAAAACGAAGAAAGCAGTTCTGCTTGTTGCGATGTCAGTTTTAATGTAATCTTTCTGATTAACAAAACTAGACGGCAATTAAACAGTGATCAAATTAGTCTTTATTGGTTCATTATATATAACATCTGTAAGGAAACTACCTGGAAATGTAAGGGTTGGATCTTTTACCCCACAGTACCATGAAATGAAGCTAAGAGCAAAAAGTGACAGGCTTATTGCATGGACATTGATGTACACAGCAGAGGGAGATAACATTCTAACACAAACCCTTAAAAAAGGGTACTGTAATTTTGTTTAACCAAAATTCGTATTTAACAACAAATACAGTTTTCTGCAAAAATCTTATGCTGCCACACACAACCCCCTGTCACTTCAGTACATCTTGTTTCGGCACTTTTAGGTTTTTCCAACGCCTCAAAATTACTCTGTATTTTTCACTTTCAGTTTTGTTAGACACTTTTTTTAAGACTACCCGCATAACTACAGCAGTTCCTGTTTCTTTATCTTCACCTACTATGAGATCCAGCGTGTCACCAATTTTCACCTGAAAGAAACAGAAAGAGAAGATGAATGATTATGAACATTCCCTGGGAAAAACAAATCCCCACAGCCTATGTCCAATCATAATTTTTGTTGCTTTCTTTCCGTTTACTCTTCTCACCTCACAGGAGAGGAGGAAAGAAGGCAATACTAGACCCGTTACAGATCCCCCAGCTATGTACTTCTAGGAAAGCCCTGGCAATAAGCAATTAAATGTCTCATGACCTTCTCTGCCAAGAGCTTTGCCCTTCCTGTTCTACAGCTGACACTTAGCTCTGTGTAAAAGGTGTAATGTACTATGGGTTTTTCCTGAAGGGCATTTGCTGCCCATCTTTTTGTATCTACACAAACACAAAACAGCAAAATGCAATGTTCTCCCTCCTTCCTTTAAAACAGTTTAAAGTGCTTTAAAAAATAGAGTGCTGCTCAAATGCTTGTGTTCCTTTCAAAAGTCCTAAAAGCAGTATGCTTCTCAAAAACTAGCCTTAACTTCAGGGTATCTGGAACTAAAACTTCTCTTCTTATTGCCCTTTGATGACAGCAACCACCACCTAAGATCACCCTCACATAAAGGGTGGGTAGAAGTATGTTTGTCACCATTCTGGTGAGCTCTGCTGTGGAAGAGTACGGCCTGCAACCCTTCTGGCTCTTCCCCTAACTGTCTTCCTGTGTGCTCTATTACAGATACAATAACCTTTCCTGACCTACCCCAGTTTCAATCCCTATCATCAAACTTTCTCTTTAATTATGTGCCTGCTCCACCAATATCTCAGATTTAATCATTCCTACTCCATCAACCTCACATCTATCATCGCTTCCTTCAGCAACTTAATAAGTTCTGTCCTTGCTACCTTCTGCCTTTCAGCCTTAGATTTAACTCTCTAATACCACAAGTCTCCTGCCTGCCTTAGGGAGTAACATCTTACCCGGGGAATCAGAGTCACACACACACACACACAAAACGAAGTGGTGTTAGCAATGATATTCATTCACCTTTGCAGAGCGATTTAGTGGTTAGCTCTTCTGACCCAAGTAAAAGCAGGGAGAAGAAGAGGTCATGCCTTAGTTATTTTCTTGTACTGTATTAAAAGATGTAAATTTTAAAAAGTCTTACAGTTCTACTTTTCTTCCACAGTTTTTCTCCATTCAGCCTGAGTTCATTATTGTAGAATGCATCTTCTACTTTACTGAAGAAAAACAAGGTTTTATTGCATTGACAGTGTGCAGCAGACCAAATGCAATTGTTTCTCTGCAGATACACAAGAACACCACTCATGTGCAAGGCACATTTCCACAACTCCTCTGATTTGTGCATAAAGGATACCTTTATTTAAAGTCAGGACAGACTGGAAGTAAAGAGAAAGTCTTTCAAAGATATTAAATGAAATAATAAAGTATAATTGCTGTGTGCCACAGGTGCAAGCAATAAAAAGCTGTTTCTAAAGACCTTTCCCCTGAATATCCAATGAATAATGTCCCCTCTCCTGTACCAGCCAGTTTAATAATTATTAAGTGATCAGGTTATACTCATATTCTGTTCTAACAACACTGCAATATAAGGCTTCTGCAGGTTGCATCAGATCACTGTGATATATTTATACACTGCACATTTACCTGGTTGACCTAGCATGTTAGGTTTATACTTACCATCACCTATTTCTACAGTCATTAAGTAGCATATTATTTTAGTCCCTCAATCTCAAATTACATCTTATTGTATTACTTAGTACAGTATTTTGCATCTTCTTCATTTTAAATAAATAGTAACTGATAGAAAATGCCTCCTCAGCCATCTTAGAAATACTGCAGAGAGCAAAAAGCAGAAAACAGGCTGTTTCAAGGGAGGTAAGGTGGAACAAACAAGAACAACCATACATCCAAAATATATTTTTAGGCAGTCAAAACAGCTACATCAAAAAAACCCCCTCAAATACTGAGTTATTCCAGCAATAAAAGGGTATCAAACTCAAATTTTAGATGCATGGCATCTTTCTCATCAGCAGGTTGTTTCTTCTGTACTTACTTTCTTGCAACGTCTAGACCAGCTTTCATGATCACATCGTATCGAAGAGACTGCACTACTTTTTCAAGATCCTTGTAATCTTTTACTATGTTGGGGTCATCTTCAAATTCATCTTCCAAATCGCCTTCCTTTTCATCTTCATCCTCTTCTTCTTCTTCTTGTGCAGTCTGTGTGCTCCTTTTAGAGCTTTTGTTACTTTTGTTCCGCAGAGAAAGTACTGAGATATACTCTGGAGAAAGTCTTAGCGCACAGAGTTTTACTGGGGAAAAGCAGAAATACCTTCTGTAGTTTATTGTGGTTGCTTGACAGCTACAGAATACGCTTCTCCTCCAAGAGAGATACAGTTTATTAGAAGGGAATTTCTCCCACAGTCCAAACCAGGCATTTAGTTTTCTAAAAGTAGTGATGGGGAGTCTGAAGCCAGTCATAGCATACCCTAAAATAAAACAAACATTCATATGTAAAAATTGAAGGATTTCTCCAGGTACAGCATAAAAGTTACTACAAAAAGATGATTACTTAGTTCCCTATAGAGCAATGCATCATCTAAAAGCACAAGGCTTTACCAGCTTTAAGACCTGCCTTTCTTATAACACCAGCTGAAAAACAAACACTAAAAACCCCAGTGGAATACCCAGTTTATAATTCCTTTTCTTTCTTATGAACTGCCCAAACGTATTTGTTGCATTTTCCTCCCTACATCTGAAATACAGTTCACAAAAGACACAGAAACAAAAGTCAACTATGTCATAAAAAGCATAGGGAATCCTACATTTATCATTACTTATTCTCACTAAAAGCACCTTGCTCAATACCAGAAGCAAGTAAACCCACAAGGGTCGAAAGCTGCTTAACCTCAGTCTCTGCTCAAACCACAAGGCTCCTGCCTGGCAGAACGCTGCACAACATTCCCCCGTTTCTCCAAAAGGCAAAGAGCATCACGGTGGAGTTCAGAAGTAACACTGCTCTGTGCACTGAACAGGACTGATGGCAGCAACAAGAGACTCCCCTGCGAGCTTCCCAGTACTGCTCCTTTCTGGAGCCATCGCTCACCTGGGCTAAGTAGGTGGAAACATCCCCAAAACCCCCGATGTCTTTCAACACTCTCAGAAATCGATTTACAGTCCTTCCCAGCTAGGTGGAGCACTGGCTTTTGTTACGGCCCCTTACACGCGTGGAAACACGTGTTTACTTCATGAGACTGGAGTTTGTTTTCCCTGCACCCAAGTGAACTCTGCCGAAATCTGAATGAGGAGTTTCTTTCGGTTGGGAAAAAGCTCTGACCAGTGAGGCCACATAAAAATAACCATAACTCCTTTGGCTTCTTTTTTATAATTTATTTAAATATGTGAGGTTAAAATATGTGACATATCGTTTAAACTTTAGGACGGTGCAATTCTCATGTAAGACTTATGCCTCTCCTCGGTTTGGGGGCAAATTCCTCGGACAGTTATTTGAACCTGTAAACGATTATTACTGCTCATTTTTAGCGCTCGATCTCTCTCTGATCCCCGCTGGGGTATCAGCGGGTACA
>NW_010313389.1:0-520 GCF_000700745.2 Antrostomus carolinensis
AATTACAACAGGATCCAAAAAGCTGTACCTGCCTTGTACTGGATAATACAATGCATTCCTGTCCAATCTCCTGACCACAGAGGACCTCGTATCACACCTTACTGCTACAATAGGTCACTGGACTGCAAGTTGTGCACGTGGGTAGTACCACCAATGTGACCTGAAAGTCACACAAAGACTATATGCATGTCTAGTAAGTACTTGTCCTGTATCTCAGAAGTCACCAAGGGACAAGATGGCCACATGAGCTTTGGACTGGACTTATCTGATGTGCCATACACAGCTCACAGGTCACATGTGTGGTATATTATATCACTTTACTGACCCATGACTTGAGAACCATTAGGAGGTGAAAACATCTTTTATATTATATTAAAATTGAACTCTTTTAGCCTGTAGGAAGGACCCTATACTGGAAGGAGCGGCAAAGTTGAACTGACTGCTACCCCCATTCCCTGCCCCCTGCGGGGAAGAAGGTAGAGAAATTGTAAGCAAAGTAATTTGAGCCTGGGAAAAAGGG
>NW_010313390.1:0-845 GCF_000700745.2 Antrostomus carolinensis
ATGAAATTGCTAAGTAATTAAGACTCTACCTATTTTTAACATTTTTGTAATAATGATAGGATGTTTATTAAAAGATGCAATATTGAGTAATGAATATAATTTCAGGGGTTAATCTAGAAAAAGATCCAACATATCTAGGGACATGTGTCAAGCTTTTGGAGCACCCACAGTCTTTTATTACCTCTGACCAATAGTGCTGAATCTGCAATAGATGGGCAGGAAAATAATTTCTGTACTACGTGCCCTCAGAAGTAAAACCTGTGAGCATCATCCAAGACAAAGACATTGAGAAAATTTTTGTATTTTACAGAAGAAAAAAATAAATGTGTTCTCAATTGTTGTTTCTTGTTTCAGTTCAACTTGGATTCTTTCTAAATGTGCTCTTTCAGTAGCACAGACTGCTGCTTCTGCTTTTATTGCAGATATGAGAGCACTTTCTTAGCTTTATATATCTCTCACAAAAAAAAAAAAAGGATGAAAGCTGCTTAATATTAGCAGCTCTAATGCTGATGAAATAGAAAAAAAAAATGTTACTGCCAATCTCAGCTAATCCTAAAAGGAGAACAACTATTGCACTGTTGCTGGGATTACATACATGCGGCAGGGAGGGCACGTTGGTACAATGATGTTAAAGACCTCATGATGGACTAAGCCTACTATTATCAGCAAAAATGTTCCATTATGAATATATCAGCTCTGCATCCTCCATTAAGAATATATCAGCATCTAAGATGCAATAAAGGTGCAATTTCACGTGAGTGATATAACAACATTGTTCAGCAGCCTGTTTCAAGTACACAAGTAGTTGAATACACTGTTTTGTAGTTGCCAGTCCTGTGTAATTG
>NW_010313391.1:0-15971 GCF_000700745.2 Antrostomus carolinensis
AGTGTTCTGAGCACACGACTGACTGGCTCTGTCAGAAGGTAAACTATGGAATAAAACAGGAATAGAGATGAAACATGAAAAGGACAAAAGGTCTCCTAGACTAGTAAACCTGCTAAAATGTATTAGAGGCTCAAGAACTATAAGGTTTTCGTTGATTTTCTACAACTACAAGAGACCCGCTACAGCCATATTATATGCTGACGAGACAGTTTCATTCCTACACAGGTCCAAGGATGCAGCATCCGTAGAACACATTTCCGTAATGGCTGAGTGTGCAAAGAATATTGTTTTGCCCTGTGAACAATTATTTGCTCCTCTCTTCCCTTCAGGAATGCTTCTGCTGCTTGCCATACATTTTATAGAGCAATTTAGGCATTTGTTTGTTTTCAAGGAAAGCTGTGATGCTTTCTTTTCCCTTGTATCTTGTTTAATTTAGGAGTGCATCTCATTTTTTAAGTCTGACTGGGTATACTTTGGGAACATCTCTGCAGTTTTAAGCCAGACTTGCTCAAATTTATGTTCAAACGTATTACAGCACTGTAACCGCTTTCAAACACAAATGTAAGATAAAGAACAATCACCTCTGAGGTCTCTTTCACTAAACACAAATGAAACACTGCTATTTTATGATCGAAAGCACTGATTATTTTTGCCATTTGTTCCAATAATGTGCCATGAAAGAGCTCATTGTATTAACATATTAGGGCTATAACATCATAAATGAATAAAACATCTTGGCCTTATTGCTAATACCAGCAACAGCCACTCTCTGTAAAAGGACAGAGCATCTATTGAAACAAAAGAACTAGAAGTGACAGACTTCTAGTATGGCCAAGGTCACTTCCAAGCCTCCAATACTGGGGAGGCAGGGGGGTGGTGGGAAGAGAAGGGTGATTTGTAGATATCACTATAAAAGCACTTAATGGGAGCACAGCTACATAAAATACATCCAGTACATAACCAGGAACAAAAGCTATTTGCTTCATTAAAGATTTTGCTGATCAAGTCCCATTAATAGAAAAGAATCAAGCACTTTAGGGGAGAATATTTTTTTGTTTGCTAATAAATAATTAAATAAATGAATGTTTCTAGCACTAAAGTGCACCAAGAGATGGTGTTCTTCAAAACTGAAATATATTGACTGCTTTTTTTATATCACCTTTCTCTACCTGGCATCAAGTCACAGCAAAGGAAGGCATAGGATATCACTTCCTCTACGTATTTTCCCCTAGAGATCTAAAAATACAAGCTAGTAGGAGTCAAAACAAGATGTAGCAGAGCTGTGGAACTGTTTGCTTTCCCAAAGATGCTAACAGTATATAGGGATTCAAGCGGGAGAGCAAGGAACATACTTGGAAGAGAAAGTCACCAAGGGATACAAAGTACTTCTAATTGAGAAGATCTGGACTGAAAACAGAGACTACACACAACAAGCTCTCCTGAGAAGTACTCGGGCTTGTCCTTTCCTTACCTCTTTCTTCCCCATGTACCTGGTTTTTGGAGTGTGACACATGGTCTCTGTCTGATGCAGCACAGCTGCTATTACAGGTTCTTTTGCAGTTCCTCTGACCTTCCCAGGTCTCATTTTTCCAATTCTCTTCCTATTCTGATTGATATTATTCAGGGGGCATTTCTCCTGAGCTATTTCAGGTGAATATACATGAGAGATATTTGCATATGAGAAAAAGAAGATGATGCAAACAGTGGCGCAGGCTGCAAGAGCTACAAATAAAGTTTACTGCCGAGATGTTTCTTTCCTGGCTTATTACCCTTTACACCCTGACCTTGACCCAGTAAGCATCACTTCCTGCTGCTGTAACAGTGAAACACTGTGTTCCTGACCCACACAAAGTGGATGGTCACTAAAGTGTAGATACTGCTATTCAGTCATTTTTCCGTAAGTGACTAATTCAATTTATATCAGATTAATTTCAGGAAACTTGCACTAACAGGAACAACTCAGTGGTAAGGAACATTCAGGTGGACTCCATTCTATCACAGTCCGCATTTCCAAAATATTAATAATTCATTCATCTATCTTAAGTAGTGCCTCTGCATTCATTTTTAATTGACCATTTATTGACTGAAACTCCCCGTCAGCTGCAAATTTTGGCTTCTCATGATCAAGAATTTTTAACAGGTTACATTCAAGCAGAAGGAACAAGAAGTAGCATATTGCTGCTAATCCTTAAAAATATGCCTGAATGCTACACCAACAAAGACTTCTTTAAACACAGGCAGCCTGATTCCATGGTTAGAAATCTAAACAGGTCAACCACACCAAGAGCCTAGTCTGAGTGCTGTCAGAAGTATCAGAGTAAGCTGAGACGAAAGGGTGAAAAAGAAAGGACAGCAAACTGTTGACCCTCACCACATGAAGTTATCTGTCAATAACTACTGCCTACGAAAAGAAGTTTTACTTACAGATATCCAACACATTTAAATACTATGCAAGGCAATTGTCCTAATGTTTAAATGATTCATGCACGAAGGAGTTATGTACCATAACTGAGCCCTTTAGACCCAAAAGAGTATGCCCACGCTCCTTCTCTGCCCATCTCTCAATGCTTTATTAGGTGAAATTAATATGAGTTACTCTACCATTCCTCCACTGTAAAATGCAAGTTATTAACATTGATGCAACTGTAGCAAAGATTAAACCTACTTAGATCAGCAAAACAGATCAGTACTATAGAAATCAGTATTATATACAGTATTCCCACCTCAAAGACACAAAATATAGAAAGCCATTTTAATCCTTGATAACGATTAAACTACTTTTATTCCCATTTAAAATATACAACTTTGAAAAATTATGCATCATACATTCAAATATGAATTGCATTCTTAAATGTCCCGATATCCAGGTATCCTATTGCTGGCCGGTACAATTCAATAATCTGTCAACACTGTTTACTTATGGCCATAGGAGAAAAACCTCCATAAATAAATATTTATATCTGATACTGCAACTTTTCCTCAAACACTTACATTTAGAAGTCGATTTCAGTAGGCCTCTTTCTCCCAAACACTGCTTCTTGTTCCTAGAGGAGAAAACAAATTCCACAAAGATCCCAAAAAGGGGAAAAAAAAAAAATAAAGTCTAGTTCAGCTATTTTAGAAATAACATTCAAGATACAAGAATCAATTTAGCAGACTCAGAAATAACCATTAAATCTGGTATTACCACCGAAAAGCAGTTGGAGAAAGCTCACTAAAAATGCCACGAATCTTAATGGATCTTTAAGTAGCAATTTAAAAGCTTTAGAAAAATCGATACAAACGGTATCATTAGTACAGCAATACTGTTGCAGATACTATTAGTAGTATGGCAAGGAGGCATAACCTACAGCCCCCTTGAAAAAGCACCACTACTGAGAAATCTTTGTGAGAAACCAGGGATTTGGTGAGTTTTAGAGGATATATTGACTTCATTTAAGCCTGACAGTAAGTGCCGCCTGCAGAGTACAACGCTGCTCTTTGAGGCAACTTACTACTGCGTAACTTTGTGCTATTTATAGAACACTAAAGATACGACAGGCATTTTTCAGACCGTAACACCCCTGCTCTGCAGAGCTTGAAGTCCTCACCAATATAGAAAACAGAGGGGAAAGAATGAGACTCAAATAGCAATGAGTGATCTCTAGTGTGTATTGAATCGGTTAATGGATGGGTAGGAGATAAGAACAGAAGGGAGGGGGTGGAAGTCAGCTGCTGAATTTTACACTGCATGAAGTGCAGGGAAAAAAAAATTAAAATTGCAGTTAGCCCTAATTTAACTGAAGCCAACATCATCACCTCTGTATCAGGACTGGAGAGAAAAATGGCTATCAGTGTACTAGAAAATGAAGTTATTAACAGTTTGGTAGGATATCCTAACTTAACAGAGAAAAAGCAACACAGGCATTTTAAAGTTGATAGTTTTTATTTACATTTTTGTTGGCAAAAGGCGGTGGGAAAGTTTAAAACATTTTAAACAGAGGGCACCATATTGTATTGTACGACGTATCAGTTCACAATCTTCAGTATCCAGCTGATCAAATAAAGCTAATCACCACTTAAAGAAGCATAACCTGCATCAGCTCCATTAGAGTATACTGCCTAAAAACACTTCAGGCAGTTTCTAAATCAAAACAATCACTAATAAAAATGCAGTTCTGGTGAAGAATGTATACTCTGATTTTTATACTGTACCTGGTACCAAATTGCCCACTTATACCTGCGTACTGGCAAAGCAGTTACACTTCCTACTTTTAGTGGAAAGTTATAATCTCATTTTCTGCAAATTCTGCTGTCAGGTAATTCCATACTACTGAACATTTTACTGTGAGCATAGTCAAGACTGGAGTAGATGAGACTGAAGGAAAATATTCCTGGTATATGACATGCCCATCAGAATCAGCTGGGTAACCATAAACATCCTGTTTAAGAACTCTATTCAAAAAGGAGAAAAAATGTAGTCAGTTTTCACTTTGTCACATAGATTTAACTCCTCGCGTGAACTTTTTAATTCATTCTTGTAAATCAAGAGTGTTTAGTTCTTCTTCTAGTTCATCCAAGTCCTCTCCAGTAAAAAGATTTTCATCAACTGGAACTGCATCAATTACTCCATTTTCCATCTCCCCATCTCCATCATTATCTTCCTCTAAATCATTTTGCTCACTGCTGTTTATATCACCACCAGAAGCTTCACTTAATTTATTATCTGAAAATAAAAATAATTCTTACACATTTTAGTGTCACAAGTTTCTTAATTACTAATTCAAAATCCTACTAAACAGGCTTTAAAGTTTTGAAACTATAAAGAAGTTACTTCATTTGACATTTATGTAGACTTATATTGGTTAAATTGCATGCACCTGATTAATAAGCAAGTTTGGATCATGAATTATTAAAACAGGTTGAAGAAAGTAACTCGAACTCTGAACTCCTTGAACTCCTATTTCATAACTGCGTCAAACTTACATGATCTGTTCCTACTCAATGTCTGTACTTAAAAGACTGAGAGTCTTAAAGATCAGGGCATGCATTCTACAAGCACACCAAGATAAAGGCTCTGCTAAAAGAAATTACAAGCTAACTTAAGCTAGCTAGAAAAATATGAATAAAAGCTTGGATTTTTATTGATATTATTAATGTAATAGTTTACTAAACCTGAAAAAAACAAAAAGGAAACTGCTAAAACCAACATCTTATGGATTTACTTGAAGTATCCATAAACACTAACTTTTATTTAAACTTGAATTTAAGAAAATAAGAAGTGCATAGCATTTACTAAAAGCTTTTTCCTTAGTAACTACATGTATCAGCAGTAATTTCACTCCCCTGCCCTTTTTAAACAAATACTTCTTTTCAGCAGATCAATAATTCATATCTATCTACTTTCTGGGAAGCTCTAAACAATTCAGTCCTATACTAGTGATGTGTAAATAATGAACTTACCATCTTTTTCTATTGAACTGTATGTGCTGAATCGCTCAGGACTAGCCACAGTAATCCCAGTCTCATCTACAGCCTTTGGGACATATAGGTTCAAATCTACATCATTTATGCACACGGGGTCTTCCATCTGAAAAATAAACCAAGACGCTCAGCATGAATTATTCTTCTACAGAAATTCCCATTTCTGCAGGATTACTACAAAATTATTTGACCTTCCTTTTGACACCAAAATTTTGACAAAATACACTCTGTAGCAGTGTTAAATTCAGAACCAAGCTTATAAATTGCAGTGTAAGAGCTCTCAAATTAAAAGTTTTCAGACTCAAATGTAACTGAAATATTATCTGAGTTACTACGGTTCTTTACCTCATCATCTTCTCCTGCTCCTTGAATATAACGGGTGTCATCTGCTTCTTCATCATCTGCATCAACCAACTCTGGTCGGAACTCAAATACTTCACGTCCACTAATCTATTCACAGAAAAATAAATTCTAGTTTATCACCCGATATAACTTCTATTTTTATATTGCTGAAAAAAGGAAAGAAAAATAAAATAAAAAAAGCAAAGCAATTCCAGATCAGCTACCTTCTTACAAAAACTTATTTACATTTCTTCTTACATTAAGAATTGGAGTGTAGAACATACCACCAATGCTTTGCCAGCTTTAAAATCTGCTTTCCTCCTCTCCATATCTTGCTCAGCCTTATCAATCTTTTCTTGTCTTTTTCTTCTCTTCCATGCAATGAAACACTCTAGAGTAATTTTGGTAACATTTGGTCCTAAGGCAGCACGCTGTCAGGTAAAGAAACTGATTAATGCTAGAAATTGTTTCCAAAGGCTATAACAAATCAGACATTTAATTACTCTTTTCCCGATACTAGTTGAAAATATTTATTTCAAATTCCTTCTTTACTCTCACCACTGTTAAGCATGCACCATCAACTTAAAGTTTGACTCAACACTCGATTTTCCAGTTAGTAAAGTAAGTTGGCATGAAAGTTCACATGAAAAGTGGAGGAGGAAAAAAACCAACAATAATAGAATCATAGAATCATTAAGGTTAGAAAAAACCTCCAAGATCATAAAGTCCAACTGTCAACCCAATACCACCATGCCCCCTCAGCCATGTCCTGAAATGCCACGTCTACACATTTTTTGAACACCACCAGGGATGGTGACTTCACCACATCCCTGGGCTGCCTGTTCCGACGATTGACCACTGATTCAGTAAATAAATTTTCCTAATATGCAATCTAATAGCTCAGGTTCTCCTCAAATTGTCACTGCCAGGGTATGGTGGCAGAAATAAGCAGAGCTGCAATGTAATGCCTTCAGAGGGCCCCATTCTCCTGGCGTTGCTTCCTCATTACAGAGTTATGTGAGGAAGCAGTGAGCTGGGGACAGGAAAGGCCCATAGAAACAGTTGTAATAGATAAAGGAAAAATAGCAGTAAGATAGAGACATCTCCTAAAACAGGATTAACAACAACTGCATCAGGTATGCAGCTCCAGTTTAATTTACTCGCTAGGTAATAGTTTCTAAACAAAAACATGAATCAAATACGACACATCTTCACTCATACAGCTATAAAAACATTTTATCCTTTTCAATTATTAAGTAGGAAGTTATTTACAACCATCTTTTCAGCAAAAACAAATACCACCAGAAGGTACCTGTCTGACAACTTTACCTCTTTTTCTATTAGATCTTCTAAAGAAATTTCATCTTGCTTTTCCTCCTTCTTTTTGTCTTTTTTTAATACAAAACCCGGAGGGAGAGCATGGCGATACATACAGTTGTCTCCTCCGCCTGGACAGACCCAAAACCATCCATATTTATTGTTTTCAATAGCATCAAGGAAATATTTGCAGACCTGTATAAAACAATGGTTGTTAACACTGTACTCACTTTGCAGCCTCAGCAATTCACACTACTTGTATAATTACTACATGTCAGAAGTAAAGCAATTCAGAGCCAATCGTGCTCTAAACAGAACAAACATGAAATGCATTGCTACTAAAAAAACCAGACAAAAGAAGTGACACTTATTATCTAAAATTCATGTAGTCAACACCTTTTCCCCCTTAATATGATCCCAAATTAAAAAACAGAAGACTGGCAGCTGTCTACTACTGTAAAGCCCATGTACTACTGCACAGCTGCCCATGTAAAAGCACACTGACAGTCTCCCTCTCCCTGCTCACCAACATCAGTGTAGTTTTAATCAACACAAACTGAATTGCTTCAGGTGTTAAACCTTCCAGCTCATGATCCTGAGGTAATGATGCCAGTCTAGAACTTTTAACAAGCAATTCACACTTGGCCATATCAAAGTTGAAGTTTTGCAAATTTAGGCAGTATCAATAGAATATTTAATTATTTTGTACTGAAAACAAGGTGAAATAGTACTGAAAAATCAAAAAGGGATTAAGATATTCCATTTAGTGCACAAACTAAAGAATATTCTTGAAGTTAGGGGTCAAGAAGTACAACTGACACTCAATTCGTAAATTTCAGCTTCCAGGAGAAAATCTAAATTAACATGCTTACACACCACCCAGTACATATGGCTCATTTATGTACATACTTCTGTTCTGAAAGCACTTCATCTGCTATTCATTTGTATTTTACATTAAGAAAATACCTTATGATGACTGAAAGAACTTTGTGGTGGGTTTTTCAGGTGTTTTAAAATACGTTATTAGAAATATTATCAGCCCAATCTATACCTAGAATATTGTTCTAACATTCCATTCAAAATCTTTAGATAACAATAAATATATCTAATACCAGTCTGCAGTTAATTGTCTTTATCACAGCTCAATTAAAAAAAAAAAAAAAAAAAAAAAAAAAAAGGACATACTATTTGAGTTTTGGGTTTTTTCTTTTCCGCCTCACCATGCTTCTTGTTCACCACTTCTTCCAGCTTCTTCTCATCCCAGTTATCCATTGTATCTAGACAGAGACAACAGATTGTTTCACAAAAATTCCAAATACTAAACAATGCTGTCAAGCTGCTTTTTCTCCCTAATAGCAGTTTGAATATGCAATTCTTCCATTTCAGTTAGTTTCTAGAATGAAAAATAAAATCAGGCTTTTATAATAAAGTTTTCAAACTCTCCTATGCTGCTCACAAGATAGTTTCCTCAAAAGCCTTAGAAATCTGTATTTTGACAGGCATAAAGTGTGCTTCAGTTAAAGACTAAAAACTGTGTCAGTCCATCTGTACACTACCGAGTGTGGACAGAGAAAAGAAGCAAAGAAAGATGACCGAGCAAGAGAAGGTTGGAGGCTAGCATCCAGAAATATAGACAATAAAACTTGAGGATCAAAAGAAACAATATTAATTTTTAGTGAAAAAGTCAAAAGAAGGTTCCTTTAAAAGCAGCAAAATTACCAATGGTAACAGTCACAGTGAATCTATGGGATCTTATCATGTTCATTTGGGACAACAGAGGCTAAAATTCAAATAAAGACCAAGACATGCAGAATTGTGGGAAAAAAAAATATTTTTAGTATAAAAATCTCTAACCTCTGCCACATACAAGTAAAATCCAGAGTACTTAGCCAACAAATGATCAGGGAAAAGGAGATAAAGTTCCAGAAAAAAATTCCAGAGTATCCTGAATTCTAGACCTGTGCACATTTGGACAAACACCGGTAATAGTTCTGGAAGACAATGGTTGCTCATTACACTTCCTCCCTTTGCATTTCTGTTTTATAGAACTTAAAAGAAATCGGCAACTCTAAGATCAAATACTGTACGACTCGCTACTTGTATGACATAATACATTACACAGCAGAATTTAAAAACCACCAGCCACTATCACTAGGTCATACTTTTTTTTCTAAATAAGGTCTGAAGAATACTTGTGAGCACACTTTTTCAAGCAAGTTTCACTGCTGTTCATAATCTTGAACACAGTGGTATGGGTTGCCTTGGTCACTGACCAGGCTCTTCAGGATCATAACAACACAAAACAACTCCATCTTAAAAACCCAGTTTCAGAATCAGAATAGTTTATTAGTAATTTTCTGTAAGGATTATACCTTTTTCCAGGTCTTCATCTCTTGCATCAATGTAGACACTTCGTTTTTCACACTTCCTTTCCAAAGACAAATCATGAGAAAACTTGCACTTGTCTCCTTTTGTGCACTGTCCTTGCTTGAAGAAAGCACAAACTACCGATTTGGGGTCAGCACCTGAGGGAAGAAAGTTTTTATATTTTAATACTATTTCTAAGCAAAAGCTGTACATTAGAAGTTCTGAGAACAAAGTCTGGGATCATACAATCTTCAGGACCTGTAGAGAATGAAAACACATTTTTAAAAATGAAAAGTGACTTCATGTCAAGTTCATCACAAGTAAATACTCCATGTCCTGCACGTGTCATTTATTTTCTATAGCATGATACCTGCATTAAGTATCAAAGTTGGCACATGACTATATAATACAGATAGCAGTTTGCCTGAGTGAATTATTGATTCATATAATACAATACACATGAGCTATCACTTTGTGCAACTTCCTCCCTATACAGTAAGCTATTTTTGCCTCTAATACTCGGTAAAGCATCTCCTGGATGTAAGCCTTTCCTTAACAGATCAACAACACACTAGAATAAATTCCAATAATCTAAGCAGCACTCATTCAGACCACTTTAATAACAGAAATAACATGGTTGCTTATAGCCCCCAAAATAACCAACTGTTGATACAGTATGAAGTATTCAATCAACTTAACTACAGTTTAAGTAAATATCATCCCACTAAAGGAATTATTTGACCATTAGGAGGTGAGAAAAGAAAGCAAGTAGAAATGTATTTATGAGACAACATTTTACTTGCAATATTCATTAAGTGCTCACGTAAGATTTTAAGCTTGAGTTTTTCACTTGCTGATTTTACACCTGGGGCAAGTCACCAGTAACTAGAGTATGTAGAGCAACGACTGTTTAAGATCTTAACCAAAAATCTAATTTTTAAACACTGAGTGAATGCCTAAAAGAACTTCAGGTAATAGAGCTCTCCTCATTGGCAATGTCAATGAAAAGCCAAAGCTTTAAATAGGACTATATTAGTCTTCTGAAATAAAACTTCAAGTCAAGAAGTACTTTATTTGGAGAAAGCTGACCACTGCAAATCATGAACAGAAAACTGGCCTTCGTTGCTGCTAAGTGCCATAATGAACAAATATCAGGTTTGCTTTAAAGACATACATGGAAATCACAATTGTTTAGTCAAGAATTATTGTGCATAATTTTGCTTCAGATGATTAATAAAGCAAAAAGTTGGTAACATTTAGTTACTAAAAGTATGACTTTTTTTTTCCTCACACATGGCAGCCAATTGTAGAGTTTCCTAGAAGTACCAAACACTCTTAAACTTTTATTTAATCACATAACTAGTATGTTCAATAACCAACTTGAAGCAAGACCACAGTCCTGAAACCAAGTCCTACTATTAGTTGTGAGGTGACACAGAAGTAATTGGAAAATCTTTACTGTTCTGATATGACTAAAAGTTTTCTATGAAGATAATAGTTACCATATTATATTCCTTGTAACACCTGGATGTTCACATTTCCCTGGGGAGATATGCTGTTTTAAACAAACACCATCACACACAGACAAAAAAAATAATAAGCAATAAACCTGAATACAGCGAAGTATCTATATATCCTGTATATATAATCCTGTCAGTATCAATGTAGCTCTTGATATTCTAATGATCTAGTAACCATAGACAACTTCTTAAAAAAATTTCAAATTGTTACTGACAAACTAGATACACTAGATGGGGAAGGAAACAGACATATCTACTTTACTAAAAAATGAACTGGCATTTTAAAAGGGTTATTTTACCTGAAGTTGATATATGAGTAAAAGAACATAAATCAAGAGAATTCAGTTACTCATACCTTTGCTAATTTTCTGTGCAGCAACCACAGGCTTGAAGAGTTCATTTAATTCTTGTAATTCTTTTTTCTTATCTTCTTTTTTTAATTTCTTCTCACTTTCTGTTTGAGCAGCCTATAATGACCCCAAATTTGAAGTTATTAATATAAAATTGGAATGGCATTACTCACTTTGCATGAAATGTACATTAAAACAGCAAGTCATTCTAAATTAGTTTGTAAGAGGAGGAGAGAAAGAACCTGGGATTTCTGAATTTCTCAGAATTCCTGCCCTTGCATGAATGGCCAGTGCCATCTAGTGGCACTGACCTTTTAAACAGAAGAGATCTCAAATGCAATTTGTCAGACGTGTGAGATGCTGGTAGGCACCATCAGATGACAGTTACCTCTATTGCCCCTTTACAGCCTAGGAAATCAAGTGAAAGGTATTTGAGACTAGGATGGGAAAAGTTAGTTGCTCTTTTGTGATACATTAGCAGTTCAACTATTCAATGCAGTTACCTGAAAGTCTGTGTAAAAAGCCCCTCTATCTTTAGTCCCCTACATGCTGCTCTGCTCTTTCTCTTCATGTATCCCTGCAGCAACTGCAGGAAATCTGCCCACAGAAGTTGGGAGCTTCTTTAAAACACTGTCTGTCCGATTTCATATCAATTAAACACATAATGTTTCTTTGCTAACCGGTGGCTTGTTAAGACAAGAACATTTATTTTATAGGGAGTAGGGACCAAGGACTGAAAAACAAGTTCACCTAGGAAAGGAAGAGTTTGTGTATAAGAAAAAAACCAAACTGACTCTGCGTTACCCTTTCTGGATAAGGCAGAAAAGGCCTCATCTATACCAGAGTGGTAGAGAGGGATGAAGCCAGATAAAAGAGGACTGAAGAAGGCAGAAACATTACTAGATTATTTGCCTCTTACCCTCAAGGGAAGCTAGGGAGGCTAACACCACTATACAAATATGTGGGGTAATTTACTGGTACAATACAGTCCAACATTAAAGAAGGAGCTTTGTTCTTATGGTGAATTTGGTAAAAACATGCCAAATTGTTTTAAAAGGAAACCGATTAGTTTGGTCAGTTTTCACACTCCAAGTTCACAAATCCTATTTCATGTAACATGCAGAACCACATATGTCAATTACAAAAAGTAGTACTTGAAGAATGCTTTTGTTTCCCCCTAGGGTTCTAAAAGTATGAGATGAAGCTTGCCTTTTTATTAAAAAACAAACAGAAAAACCCCACCAAACAAAATGCTGACAGCACTCCCATTTGTATCCCAGGAAACAAGAAAAAATTCTTTAAAGTGTTCTTTCTTTTTCAGAGACAACTCTAACTGAAAACTATTTTACAAGGCAAGAAAGGTATTATCAGGTCTAAAAATTAGCTCCTGACATCCATCAGTCAATAGCTATGAGCATTTCAGAAACAAATTATTTTAGGTTGGCTAATTTACATACTAGTATTCCTATACATGCTACAGATTCAAGGATTAGAAATGTCAGAAGGACTGTTTGAGTAACACCAATGTTTTTGAAGTGACATCAAGCAGTCCTTTCACAACAAGAAATCATTAAATCTAATTATTCTAATATCAACTTGACTTTTAGAGTTGTACCTGACATTTGTTAGTTCATCCTTATGTTATATAGGGAATTTAACATAAATTATGACCTTATGAATTCAGCTGATGCAAATGTAATTATTCTACAGGCTTATTCATAGAACAGGAAGCTGTGTAACAACTAGCTTCCCTAGCACTGTAGGAATAAGAGACCTGGCTCACTTCCATCATTATAATATTTTCATGAAATGGATGCCTTCTGATTCTAAATACTGCATCTCAGCCACATCATATTTTACTTCATCATATAAAAGAAGATCAGAGTGGTGGACAGTGGCTCAAAATTTAAATTTCTTTAACCAGTTCACCAAATAGATGCAGACTTGTTTCCACTTCCAATTATAATAAATACTTCCATAAGCAGAACAAGGACATACGGGCTTATAATTTTTTTAATCTTCCCCCCAATTCCAGTTTCAGTATTAGTTACAACTATTCTTATTTTTAATTGTTCACTATTTCTTAGATGAAAAAGCAAAAAAGATAAAAAATGTACAACTGTACTTTGATGATAGCCAGGTAGACCTTAAACTTAATTACATTACTACTGGAATGCTATATAAACAAAAAACCTCACCATCATTAGTTGAGTTTGGTTTGTGGAGGGTTTTTGTTGTGTTGTTTTTTTTAAAAAAAACAAAACCAACCAACCACACACACACCAGAACCCCACACTCCGTACTACCTTTACACAGGTACATAATTCTCAGCTAGACAAGCTTTGCAAGAAGACTGTTAGTTAAATCTGTGCTAGTCACAATACATTAGGCAAGTAGCATCTCGATGTTTTTCTCCTTCAGCATTATGACAATCTGTATTTATAGTGAGAGATGATTTGACCATATAGTGGGAAAACATTACAGAATAAATACTTGCCTGACGTGGATTCTGCTGACCAAATTTAACCTGATGAGTCACAGCCTTGATAAATTTCTGTTGTTTTGCACCTTTTTTATTCTTCAGGCCAAATGTTTTGTCCTAAATAGAGAGATAAATACAGCCACATTAAGTGAAATAAGCCTAAATTGTAAAAAAAAACCAAACCAAAACAAAAAAACCCCACACAAAACAAACAAACAAAAAAACCCCCAACAAAACAAAACAAAGACTTGTCACTCCTCTCTGGTTTTCAGTTAAAACCAGAGTATTTCCTCTAGCACTAAAAGCAATCCAAGAAACAGGACCGACAATATTTAGACCCCTCACATGATCTTTAAAATTTGCTTTTCAAAAGAACCTCCTACATGCTGCTTTCCCTCACACCTACTTGTGTCCAAGCACTAGTGTGAGTGTACACACACAGTGTTTTCAGGCCTCTCAAGACAAAAGGACAAGATGTTTTTGGTGACTACAAAGTAATGTCTGAGGAAAACATGAAGACTGAATAGCCATAAATACTGCGTTCCCCCCCCATCTACCTGAAATCACTTATTACTCTTAGCTTCAAGTACTCGTATCAAAATGTTATATATGTTATGTAGACACATATTGCCACATATATTATTTTTTATTTTCAAGTATTTGAAGCTTTTCAATTTCTAACAGTACTAATATGAAGAGAAGCCTTTCTCCTATGTCAAGTTGAGACAGGTGTTTGTACTTCCTAAACTCCACTGCAAGAGGTTTCTGTTTCCCATCTGAACCCATTCTTCCTCTATGTCTCCAGTTTTATTGTTAGAGACAAACCTATTAAAAATGTCACTAAAAAAAAAAAAAAAGGTAACTCACTTTCACGTGAGTATCTAAAGCAGAAAATTTTTGTAACTATAATACCTACTTTAAAAACCTGTCCGTGCCTTTGATTTGATACCAACTTTTTTTTCCTTCCAAGTAACAATGTTCATCCAACAACACCTCAGTTCAAACACACTTTTGGGAACCCTAGCAAAAATATATTATAAAAGAATTGTAGAATAAACAGTTCCAAATTTTCAGAGTCACCCTGTTTACATTTACAATGTATCACCTATGAACAGCAGCTCGTCCTCTGTCACTTCATGCTAATTTGAAAAGTCTGCAATTTGTCAAAATAACTAGTTATGAAATAAAGTAGATCATTCACACTTTCAGTTTCCATGGCAAATGCCACATGGAATATATAACCTCTTTGTGTTTGAATTACTTAATAAATTACTGTTAATTATCAATGCAAGTTTTTCCCCTTTCAGCTGCATTTTTTTGTAATAAAAAACGGAGTTTTCTTACGTAGCTGGATTCAGCAAGAACATCAGAAATACTGAAGCCTACAGAGATCGAGAGCAACCATTCTAACCTAACATTTCCAAAGAACACAGAAACAATACTCCGCAGTGCTAACTGAAAAGAACACTTGCATTACATGGATATTCCACCTAAACAGCTGAGCAGATGCTACTTTTCATGCCAAGAGATGCAGGCAAACATTTAATTTCCTGTAACTGCTCTCTCCTTGTACTCTTAACAGAGCTTCTTTTTGTATCTTGGAAAATTTGCATGACTAACCTAATGAATAACACACACCTCTAGTTTTTTTAAATATCTGGTTTCACCATGGAATTGAGCATCAGAAGTTTAAACAGAATATGCGATATTACTGATTAATCTTCAAATTATTTTGCATTCAACTTCTATGAGAGATTTACTAAGCTGTTATTCCAGGAAATACCTCCTCGGCTACACAAGTCAAGTTGTATAAAAAAAAATAAAATCCAAAACAAACCCCACACACGTTTTAAACTGAGTGGGAAATGCAAACCTACACCTCAGAGGGCTGGACTCAGAAAATATTGAAACACGGAACAGGGAAAAGGGAAAGGGCAAAACGTAAAAGAGCAGCGCTTCTGTCAGATCACGTTTAGCCCAAAGACAGCTCCGGCCCGGAAACGTTCTGGCTGAAAACCCAAACCCCCGTCCAAGAGGCACAGCGGCCACCAGCACAACGCAAAGGGGACGGTCAGGGAGGTGAGCGCTCTGGACAGCGCCGAGGCCGCGAAGGGAACCAGAAGCCTCCGG